>NW_010261380.1:12392-16948 GCF_000690775.1 Eurypyga helias
TCGCATGAACGTGGTGAATCCAGACTCCTGGTTTTGGAGAAAGAAAAAGACAGGTCATATTTTTACAAACAAAGCAAAGCAATACGTTCAGAGCACTTTTAGTTTCTGTACACCACTGCAGAATATAAAGGAAGGAGCAGTTATTGCTTCTGCGTTGCCTCACCGTGCAGCGCTCTGGCCCAGTGCTGCTCCACTGCAATGCAAGGGGAAAATATCCTTGCAGATTCCACATGTCAATCTTTGAAGAGGTGGGACACAGACAAAGAGGCCGTAAAACTCACAGGACAAGGTGAAATCCGTCTCTAGGAGTGACACTGATGCCTTTTTGTTGAAAACACTCAAAAGACATTTTCAAGCCGCGCTTGTATGCTACACGTGTGATTCTGGAAGCAGTTAGTGGACCATTTGTTGGCTACACACACGTTTGCCACTGTTCCTCATCCCTTAACAGTTTTGCTCGTGATCTTCCTCCTTTTCCACACACTCACACATAGGAATTACATTTTTTCAAGCTACTACCAAAATTATTGACAAACAATTTCAAACCTGGACGCCTAGATGTCAACCTCTGTGTTTTAACAACTTGTGACTTCCGTTTGTCTAAGGCTGTTGGATGCCAGCAGTTTCCTTTTCCAAGGAAAGCTCCAAACACAACTCATGGGCATTTCAAAAGGCTTGGAGAGGGGGAGGTGGGAACACCTGTGCTCTAACCAGGTCTACCGCTACACCCACACTACAGTTGTCTGGGCAAGTAACACTGATCCCACCCACTGTGACCATTTTTTACTTTCAAGCAATCCCAAAACAAACCTACCAAAACTGGTGATAAAGAGGGAAAATACAAAGAGGTAGAAGTCACAGGTCGACTTAAACCAACGCTGGGGAACAACAAAACCAAATGAAGAATGCAAAATAAACTAAAACCAAACCCCAGCACTGGGAAGGTTTTGAGAAGGCTGAACAACAAAATACTCTTCTTCCACTGAAAGAGAATGAAGTGATAAGTTTGGGTGATACGTCATCTGGAGACATCTGGCAATCAACAGCCCCTGCGGAAGGACCCCAGTTTTCAGAGCTGTGCGTCTGGAAGTCATTTAAAATACACTTGGGGGTCAGAGGGTCTCCTGACTCTTCCTTGCTCAGGGTAAAACGACCTATGATCTCTACTCTGGAACTGCAATTTCCTTGGGGGTGGGAAGGACTCCTTACAGGCTACCATGGGGGCTATGCTCTTCCCCACAGCCAGTACTCCGGAGTGGGGTAGCAAGGAGCTGAGAGCAACTGCTCTGCTGGCCATGGCTTCTCCTGTAGCATGTCATGTTGCTCCCACGCCTCTTCTCTGCCCACGTGGAATGATATTACACCAGCTGGACCACACTGGACTAAATGCCCAGGGACATCTACTGACAGAAGGATACAGACCGGTTGGAGCAAGTCCAGAGGAGGCCACGAAGATGCTCAGAGGGCTGGAGCACCTCTGCTATGGGGACAGGCTGAGAGAGTTGGGCTTGTGCAGCCTGGAGAAGAGAAGGCTCCAGGGAGACCTTATAGCACCTTCCAGTGCCTGAAGGGGCTACAAGGAAGCTGGGGGGGACTTTTTACAAGGGTCTGTAGTGACAGGACAAGGGGGAACGGGGTTAAATTGAAAGTGGGGAGGGTTAGATTAGATATCAGGAAGAAATTATTCCCAGAGAGGGTGGTGAGGCACTGGGACAGGTTGCCCAGAGAAGCTGTGGATGCCCCATCCCTGGAAGTGTTCAAGGCCAGGCTGGATGAGGCTTTGAGCAACCTGGTCTAGGGGAAGGTGTCCCTGCCCATGGCAGGGGGGTTGGAACTAGATGGTCTTTAAGGTCCCTTCCAACCCAAACAATTCTATGATTCTGTGATTCTGTGACTTAGTGCCAGAATCAGGAACAGAAAACAGGTTCCCTGGCTCCCAATACTCTCTCCCGAGATTTCTTTTGCAAAGCAGGAGGTGGTTGGCCAAGGTGAGAAGTCCCTTAACAGCACAATCTCTTGTTACTGAAACAGGTTTGTGATCAGATGCGGAAACTCCATGGAGGACGCTGCGCTACACGCTGCCTCCAGCGTTACCATGACAGGTGAGCACAAAACCTGATTCGATGCTGCACAAGCAGAAGACCCAGGTCCCAGGAGAGGTACAGCGGGAACACAGCTGCCCGCAGCAGAGAGCGCGGAAACTCCATGGAGGGCACTGCGCTACACGCTGCCTCCAGCGAGCACAAAACCTGATTCGACGCTGCACAAGCAGAAGACCCAGGTCCCAGGAGAGGTACAGCGGGAACACAGTTGCCAGCAGCAGAGAGATTGTGATGTTCCTGTTGGATAATTTAATTCTACCCCAGGAAGGGTTGGCTGCACGTAGGGGATTAGTCAGTCCACTTTCCTGCAGAGGGATAATCATCTCCCAACTGCTGTGGCCTCAGCGCACTCCCGTCTTGCTAAATTCTTTTTATCAGTCACCAGAGATCCTTCCTTCCATATATCATTTCTGTAAGTACGGGTTAGAAGTACAAAAATTGCAGCTGAGATTTTACTTAATTGTTGGGTACTGCACCCATCTTTATTTCTAAGAAAAGATCCACAATCTGAATTAAACACAGTATCCATAACAACACCTGGATCAGCACCCTAAATGGTAATTACTGAGGTCCTAATACTGGAGAAAACTGGGAGGCAAAGCCCCAGGAAGACTTCCCTAAGATCCTGACTGACAAAGAACCTCAGAATTTGGCTTTTTTCCTCATGTTTCTCTATAATTTGGTGAGCTTTGATTTGGTAAATAGCAGCAATAACTTCCAGGCAAAGCTCTTTTATCAAAATCACTGAATAGCTTGAAGACCCCAGTGTTTCCTGCGGACCCTAACTTCTCCGGGCAATCCATCACTGCTAAGGAGTAGCCTCCCTCTCAGGGGTTCTGACAAGGAACGCACACAAATTATTGGATTGCTCCCTTATTGTCAGGCACTTTACAACCACAGAAGGCATTCTATGCCGTTGTGCCCCTTGTACTCATAACATATAATTAGCTGGCCACAGCAGGACTAAGGAATGGAACTTCAGCCCATGGGCTAGATGGCATCATTTGTCTTTCGTTCCCGGAGCGCCAGGACCGAATCTGATTCAGGGTGAATGAGACATTTAGTGTGCCCCAGTCTCCAAAGGACAGTACTGTCCCTGCTATAAAACCAAGGGTCTGTCACTGTTTGGCAGCCTGGTGGACCCGTAACTGTGTGCAGTACATGTGCGATGCAGATCCAGAACTAACAAGAGGAAGTTCTGTATTTTCTGGCATTTCGGCACCTAGCAGCAGCCCATGCAATACACCTTCCACTTTCACTCCATCCAAATTCACTTGCAGATTTCAGGAAAAAGTATTACCAAACCTCACGTTCCTAAAATAGTCCAAGAATGTTCCTGATGCAGAGAAGTACAAGGGTGTGGCACACAGCGATTCATCAATGCAAGACAGTAACAGCAGCAGTTACACATCCTACCAGCATGGTAAAAATTTACTCCACAGTGCCCATTTGCAGGGCAGTACAGGCAGAAGAGACCATCCTCCCGCTGCCAGGTGATGACTCTTGCTATCACTTACTCCTCTTTCCCCGCTGTATTTCTCCACAAATTTCCCATAGTTGTAATAGTTGAAGGTGGGGTAGCCGTCAACCCCCTCCTGCTTGCACAGGTCATGATTCTGTCCTTTGGCACAGTCCACTGCAGCGTAGGCGATCTGAAATGCAAGAGACCGGTATGAGGCAGGAGACAACAAATCAAGACTCTACTTCATGGCTGTGCTGCTGCAGCTTAAGACTTAACACCAGGAGAGACCCAAGTCTTCTGCCAAAAACGCAACGGCTTTTGTAACGGCTCAGCTGTGGAGGAAGATCAGAGGGTGGTCATCAGGTCAAGCCAGGCGAGAGGGAGAGCAGAAGCCTGCTCCCTCCCAGTGAAACGCTGCGCTGCTTGCACAGCACCCGGCCTGCGCAGCTGCGAGGCATCTTCAACCTACGGAGTGGAAAATCACCTTCCCAGCCTGCCCGCTGAGCAGGCGTTAGACTCCACGCGGGAAATCCAGGGGCTGTGTTAGTAAAACCAGACCCAAGCACGGCGCTCACAGCGCTGTCACGCTGCGGTATTTTTTCCTGCTCCCGGGTTTTACGTGATGAACAGCGACAGGGTGACTTTGATAACAGTAACGACCCACCTAACCCAACCTCCTTCCTGAGGCACGGATAATGCTCAGAAAAGTTACCTCTTGGACCAACACGGCTGTTCACTCCTGCAGGCTATTAATAGTGACAATTTCTACCCCAAACAGCCTTTGCAAACTCCGTTCAGTTCTCCCAAGGTCAGGCTGGGACGGGTGAGAGAGGTGAGGGCGTTGCCCCCACGTAATGCACACAGAGAAGAAGGTCGCTGCCTTGCAACCTCAGCCTGGGTTTGTTGCCTGCCCTGTGTTTTTCCAGTCATCCTTTCAGGTAGGGACTGCACGTTATGTGCAGCCATTAGCAAAGTGGGCTTTAATTCCTGAT
>NW_010261380.1:16979-33794 GCF_000690775.1 Eurypyga helias
ACTGTCACACAAACGAACCCTGAGCAGGAAACAGCCTGCCGCGCTCTCAGCCCGCTGGCAGCAGCACAACACCCTCCGTCCCCCCCAGCTTCAGCGCGGGCAGAGCGAGGCAGCGCAACCTCACAGCCCCGGAGCATCAGCGCGGGCTAACCCCAGGTTAGAGCATTTGGTGCCGAAACCTGAATCTGTGAAGAATTGAGGAGGGGCTGCCCTTTACATGTCTGATGTTGAAACAAACTGCAACTCCGAGGTTTCTACCTCTAGCAGCCGAGCCTCTGCCGTGATTTCACACTGAGTGTTCCTGCGAGCGGCAGTTCTGGCTCTGAACGTACGCTGCTGCTTAGGCAGGCTGCTCTCCGCACCCCACGACACGCTCTGCCGACGAGCAGGCAGGTTGAAGTACAAGCTATGTAAAAAAACCCAAATAAATGAGAGGAACGATTTTTGCAACTGAGGGTTACAAAGTATCAAGTGCTACTTTCATAGGGGACACAACCTGAAATTTCCGTTCCACGAGCCTCCTTCAAACAATCTGATCAAAATACCTTTTGCTTGCATGACTTTAGGGTTGCAGTTGAACTGTTCTTCCATAATTAAAAGATCGCTTAATATTCCACAATGCCCTCCAGATTCATGGTGACACTGTCAAAACGAGAAAACCTGATCTCATTATCCTAGCAGTAATTAAAGAGATTGGCAAAGCCAACTTCAGTTAATTTGCATGGTTTGTTTTGGCTCTGAAAGCCCGACAAGACAACACTCGGTGAGATCTCGCTTGGGTCTATCTTAGGATGGAGAGCACTGTATAAAGTGAGCAGCATCCTTACCTTAAATACTCGGTTTCTGTTTTCCCATTTCAAACGTTAATAAGGCTATTACAGAAACAGGACTCTTGAGAGCTGTTAAAAACATGTACGATCACACTTCTTTCCCCCACCCCACTTTTCTTTTTGTAAACAGACTGCTGCTCATTCAGGGCCAGTTAAAACAAAAGGTTAGGAATAATACACTGCAAAGGAGTTGGTTGCATCCAAGTATTTACACCTTCCTGACCTCAGCAGCCAGCCAAAATTTAGAGCCCTGTTGGCTACTTCTGTGTAAAGGCAAGCTTACAGTGGAGACAGCCACTTATTTCATGTCACAGTATTAATGTAGAGAGGATACTCTAAGTCCTGGTTCCCTGAAAACAAGAAGAATAAATAAAACCATTCTTTTCTCACTGCTCTAAATACCACACACGGAGAGGTTACAGCCAGAAAACGGGGAAGGCATATGTGCACTCATCCAGATCTTAGTAGCTGGTCTGAGGCATGAAACTGTTGTAACTGATGACCCATCTGTTCTCAAATAGTGTCTCAGAGATTAAGAAAATTAGGTTTTAGTACACTGGAAGGAAAAGAAGCCCTCTTCATCTGTACCTCTCTGGAAACATTGAGACCAGCTTTGGTTGGAGCAAAGAGCCCAATTTAATTTACAAAAGGCTTTTGTGAGAATAGTCCCCAGTGAGGAGCAGGTGCAGTGGAGGAATGCAATGCTATAACCCACTGTTCACCTTGTGCAGCACATGCTGACTTCTTGCCTCAAAACTGATGACTGAAGGAGGTGGCTTCTGAAAGAAATGCTTGTAGCCTGCTTGAGATACACCTCTCCTCTACAGCACACGGAAATCCAAGCCGGTCCATCTGTGCATTTGCTGTGTACTGAAACAAGGCACAAAGATCCCAGTCTAAGTCTGGCCACAACAGTCACGTTGGCCTACTGCTATGCCTAATCCAACAGGTCTAATGGCCATGGGCATGTATAGCTGCGGTAGCGTTTGAAGGACATGTCCATGGTCTGTCATTCTCTGACATGCTCCTGATGCAAGCTCCTGCACAGTCCCACCGAGTCCCTGCTGCTCCTGCAAACGTCATTTTGAGCCCAGCTCTTCAGAACACACATTCCTGTTTGGTTATTTTTACAGCCAGTGAGAGAAGAGAAACAGCAATTTTCAAAGCCTTGTAACACATACAGACCTGAGCAAAATTTCATAGAGAGACATCTAATTCCCAAGGCTGTATCTGAGGCTGCATTTCAAATGCCTGCTGCCAACAGTAGCTGAGTAAGAGTACTTAGGAGAGCATGAGTGATTACTTTAGAGTGGAAATGTTAAAGCAGCCTAAATATAGAGGTTGCTACCATCTCTGTGCACTCATTACCATAGCATCACAGTCTTAATTGTCTTCCCTGTCTCACAGCAGAAGATCAAATATAGCGCACTGCAAGAAGAGAAAAGTAATGCTGAAAAACACTTGTCGCTAAACACCCTTCTGGACTGAGGACCAATTCCAAACTCAATTCCATCAACTGCAGACAGCTGAACTGGAGACATACCACAATTTGAGCAAACAGCACTGATGGCCTTTGCTTCATCTGTGTTTTCGTGGACCGTGAATATTAAACTCCATTTCTGGTAGAGAAGCCTCCTACAGCAGTTTTCAGTCAGGGTGAGTTACTTCATGACTATACTGAAAGGCTGCACATGAAAAGATGCAGCCCACAAAAAGAAAGGCTTTGCTTGAGTCCCGCCACAAGTGAGCAGTGATAGGTTGCAAGGAGGTTTTCCTCGCATTCTGAGTCTTCTTAGCAACGAACAGTTTTTCTGCATTGCTAGAGAAGGAAACTGAGTCAGGAAAAAAACCCAACCCAAAAAACCTCTACTAAAAGGTGGTTAAAGACTTCTGGAGAATATCTTCATCTCTTCTTCAGAAACAATCTTCATACCCAACTACCAGCAACCAGTTACAAGGAAGTTCACTGGAAAGCACAGGTTGGCATGACCTATATGCTCTGCCTTGTAAAAACACTAACTGTATTCAACCACAAATTTCAGACAGATTAAGCATAAGACATCCCTGATATGTATCCACGAAGCCAAGATACTTGGCATCATCTCTCATGAGTTCCCTCTCATCAAGAGGGAAAAAGCCTCTAAAAATCTGTGAGAGTGAGAAACTCTCCTACTCTCCCAGTGCTGGCGTAAGACTTTGGGGTGTGTGTATAGGTATGTCCGTTACAGAAACACCCAGCTTGGCAGCTTTCAGAAGACAAGATTGATTTTATGGAGATTTTGATTGTTAGGGCTAAAATTTAATTTCTTGAGCTTTCCTAACCTTCCTCTAACCAAAGGGAAAAAATCCACTTAAAAAGCATTTCAGGAAGACAAAATCCTACGTGCTGGATCTGCAACACACACACAGCTCCGCGATGTTATGGATTCCCCATAACCCAAAGCTGCGCTGCCTTAGATATTGACCACACGTCATCGTAGCCAGAGGCAATGCCGTTGGAGCTTATCACCATCCTGTTCAGTAGCTGTAGCAGGAACAGAATAGTTATCAAATGAAAAGATAGTCAATCAGAGACTGTGAACCCCAGAGGAAGTTCCTTGGAGTACGTCCAGTCTTCTTAATGCTATTGGTAGTTCCTCACAACTGGTATGCAGCTTATAATAATTAATAACACCAGGTTAATATGCATAATAATAACGCAAAATTAGTATGCATAATAATAACATTTTTAGAAATAATACAGGTTAGTACGCATTTCTCCTTTGTTCCACAGTCAGTACAGTTCAACACGACTCTAGCAACATCTGGGACTGGAAAATGTCTTTCTCTGAAGAGGGAAGTCCCACAGCAACGCTTCATGGTTTTACCAGAGCAGGAGCTTACCTACAGAGTTGCAACCTTAACTCTGCACGGCATCAGAACATGAGCAATGTATGACTAGCTCTTAAAAAACGAAACAGAGAATGGCATATCATTCTGATCACAAACGCCGAGCTCTGCAAAAATCAGAACTTTTCATTTAGGTGCTTAAATAGAAGTGGAGTTCTGCTGAAAACATGACCACTGCTCTCCGTGTGCCTCAGCTGTGGCAGAAGGATGATGCCTTATTTTTTTTAACTGCATGTTAGAAGGAAAAAGCAGTACTTGCAGTATCATCTAATCACACCTCAGGAATGACGTTTCCCTTCCAAAGAATTACAGAACTACTTTTCGCTCCAAATGGATCTTGCAGGTAAGGAACACAATTACATCCAGTGGTTCAAAAAGATGTGTAGAAAATTGGAAGTGGGATCCCTTGACCTGCCAGGTAACACCTCCTTTCTATTCTTAAACCTCTTCCATTTTAACAGGTTGTCTCCCAGTCACCATACGATGATACAGTAAAAATGCCCCCTGCAATCCTAGCTGCACTCCTGTTAAAATATGTACTGCCACACACTGGTTTATTGATTCAAGGAAATAAATCTCTGCTGGAGCTAATATTGACTTTTGTTATGAAAATGGAAGTGAATAACTAACTGAATATTGATTTGAGAGAGGAATGATATATGATAAGTTAAAAAAAAAAGATTAAAATAAAATTGCCGCATGGAAAAGAATGCTTCCAAGCAACATTTTTTTAGTCAATTCCAGACAACAATTACCTGATTATTAGGAAAAAAGAGTCTGTTGTTGCCAAATGTCTTAACAGCACTTATGAATAAGACAGATGCACATTCTTCTCTATAGGTTTCTGTTTATGAGACCTGTTGGGGATCCTAAGGCAGTTAGGAGCTGGCCTGCTAACCCCTGTTGCAATTCAGGTACTGTTCCTGATGTGAAAGGCCCTCAGACCGGTTATGGGCTGCCCTGGTGTGCCACAGCAGCATTACCATAGCTGCAATTATCAGCTCTCCTCACAGCAGGCCCACGTGCAAAGGGAAGGTCCTTTAGCAGGCACCACATACGGTGCTAACATCACCATACTTAATAAGCCTAATTAAAAAGAAATTCAACACATACGTTTTGAGCAAATGGGGATCAAATTCTTGGCCAAACGAAAATATTAACTCGTTTGGATAACTGTGTACAGTGATTTGGTTGGTATAATGATGCCAAACCGTGGTTCAAACCACAGGATGCAGTACACGCTGTGGACTCACCAGTTTCACCGCTGTGAACAGCCCCCTCAACTCCCCCCCAAGCTGCAGCCTTTACAGCAACCTCTGCACGGCTGTTCCTGTACAAACTCCCTAGAATCCAGCGGCAGTGCCCTGACGGGAGGTCGGTGCGTTTGTACAGGAACAGTCTCCAGTGAAAACAGAGAAGGTTGGTCCAACGACAGCCCCTCTGGGCAAGTTGCAGAGATCAGTTACTGAGAGGCCCTGAGGAGTCAAGAGCTTTACTTCAGCAAATCCAAGCTGGAGCACCACAGATCAGTTCCTTCAAGCTGAACTTTAGGATCAGCCAAAAGGCAGAATGCAGATTTTTGAAAGATTTAGCTGGTGCCCTTTCAAGAGTCTCTGGAGAAGTTAGTGAGGACGCCTTCCTGCTCTTCAATCTGTTCAGCAAAGTGACAATCCTCACATTTGCATTTTCTGAGGTACGCTGGTCACTGCCAAAACTCTGCTGCCGAGCACAGGCCAAAGGCTTTCCCCTGGCAGCTGCATGCAAAGATCACAGCGCCCCAAGGCAAGAATGCTCCAGATGGCTCTTTTTTTCCTTTGTAAATAACTGAAAGCACTATGCTAACTGCTTCACCGACTAGCCTCTCCGCTGGCCTGGTCCTGCTGGCACTGAATTTCTCCAGATAGACGGAAAGACGCGGAGGCTCTGAATTCTGGGTCACACCCAGAGCCGTGTTTTGCAACAGCCACACGACTGCCCTCGGCAAGCGAGCAGGCTCGGGATTTCTGTGAAAACCACCAGCAGTGACGTGGCCAACGACAACTGGTATTTGGGGCCAGCGTTCCGAGCACTGCGTTTTTAAACTCCGGCTCCAGCAGTGCACATGATGACAAAGTACAGAGCTTAACACAGCGCCCCGGGAGAGGGGGACTCCTGCGCCAAACCACCCCCACACAGGGACTCTGCACAGCCAAAGGCATGCGTTTAACAGCTTCAAGCTCTGCTCATCTTCAAACTTCCAATGTAAAGACCCAAAGGCTCCCAAAGGATACCTTTTAAGATACCATTTATAACCAACTCAAGGCTGGAATATTTTTGATTGTTCTTTGGCTTCTGCAGTATTAAATGTTTAATTAAAAGACCACCCATATTGAAAAGAAGTACAGTTTAAATGCTACCATACTCTGTTAAAGTGAAAAAAAATTTCTCCGGGGAAAAAAAAGCACTACTACAAGCTAAAAATGAAAATAAGTAATATTTTCCTGTTTTCAAAAGAAGAAATACTTCTTCCCTCTTAAGCAGTAATTTTGCAATAGTTCGAAACCTGACAGAACTAGGAATCAGCCGAAGTTCGAAGGCTTCATCCAGTTTGAGACATGGGAATATGCTTGGGGGAACAGCCATGTGCCCTTCCTGAGTCTTAAACAGGTTTGTTTTCTTTTCCACAAGGGCACAACCTGGCAGCAAGAAGCACCTTGGCAGGTTATGGCTGTACACAATTAACTGGGGCTCCCCAGATAATCAATCCCTGGCACTTTCATAAGTCGCTGGGGTGGAATAAGATCGTTTTCCCTAACTGCACACCTCTTCGAAACTGTACCAGCCTCCATATTCCCTACCGGCTCTCCTGTTCCAACTCATTACATTTTATACCTCCCCACTCCAGACTTAAACTGAATCCGAGAGCTGCAGCTGTCAATCACTGCTCTGCTCTTGGAGCCCTTTCACAACCCACAGCCTGGACCGAGAGCTTCCCAAGCCTGCATTTACCAGCACCACCATGTCCAGCAAACCGCGCCACGATGCAGAGGGCTCGTTAATACATCCTGGGGCTCTAATAAGCACGTTGCACATTGTTTGGTACTTCTGCTTCATCTCCTCTGACTGAAATTTTAATGAGGTTCGGAAAGAGAGGCTTCACTGGGAACTACCAGGGAAGTGGGAAACCAAGGATACTTTTTCAGAGATCTTGGAAACAAGCAAGTAACCAAAAGGCATCTGAGCACACGAATTTACATCAGTAAGAGAACTGAAAGCTGCACGTCTCTTAATCTTCTGTGTGCCAGAGGGCATAAGTGATGGACTTCTAATTTTATGCAGACAGTGATACAAGAGCAATTTGTTTCTTGTCAATCTGATGCGTCTTCTGTGAGTTACAGAAAAGACGAGAGGAAAAGAAAAAAACCCATGACAGAAATTCTTCTGTTGTGGTAACAGGCAGATTAATAAGGGGTAGGACTGTTACAAAACTGCCTCTTCATTTAGAGCAGAATATAGAATAGGCTATTTCAGTTGGAAGGGACCTACAACGACCACCTAGTCCAACTGACTGCAGGGCTGACCGAAAGTTAAAGCACGTTAAGGGCATTGTCCAAAAGCCTCTAACTCGGACAGGCTCGGGGAATCAACCATCTCTCTAGGAAGCCTGTGCCAGTGTTTGACCACCCTCTCGGTACAGAAATGCTTCCTGATGTCCAGTCTAAACCTCCCCTGCTGCAGCTCTGAACCATTCCCACCCATCCCGTGGCTGGATCCCAGGGAGGAGAGATCAGCACCTCCCTCTCCACTTCCCCTCCTCAGGAAGCTGCAGAGAGCAATTTCGCTATTAAATTGCCAAATCTAAACACAGAGCGATTGTGAAGTTGGAACAAATTCAGAGACTAGGACGAAATACAGTTCACTCAGAGATAATAAGCTGGTTTCTAGCTAGTTATCTGGTTAAATCCAGTGGCTCAGGTGTTTTTACTTCCTAATCCCAGATACGCAGGCGCGTGGTTAAAATGGTTCAGCTGATGCAAGGAAATTAACTGGTGTGCTTCAGCTATCAGATGCATTTTCAAGGCAGAAGCACAAGGGTCCTAGAAGGGCCCGACATCCTGGACTCCAGTCAGCCAAGTTGCAGAAATACATTTTATTTCTGCCACGCAAGCAAAGATCAGTGATGAGTGTTGCGGTCTTTGCGACTGCCACACGACTCGCCGCTTCTCCACGTGCATCACAGTGGCTGACAAAAGTTGAAGGGGAGGAGAGATGGTGTAAATTATCTTTTACTAATCTTTCAATGTGAAAAAATGTGTTCCACTTCACAGAAAAGAACCCTCAGGCAGAGAATTAACCAGAAAAGACAACAAATTAAGGAAAAGAGAACAGGTTAAAAGTATAACTCAGTTTGTCCAGAAAAGATACAACCCTTACAATGCAGATACATTTCTATTAGTGTAACAGCAATTTTACCTACCAGCCTACCACCTTATCAATAAGCAAAGCCTACAAAGCACGAACAGTGGAAAACATTCTTAAGTTATCTCAGAAATAATTAAGAGCAAGTTACCTTTCGATCTTCTTTAAAGACTTCGGCAGCAGTTGTAAAATGCGGAATGGCATTTTTACAGTGGGGACACCCTGTTTGACACAGGAAGAAAAAAACAGCATAAACATTAGTTGTAAAGAAGATACTGGGACAAACTCAAAATACAAGCGGTGAAGTGGTGGAAAATTTGTATTAAAAACAATCCTTGACAAGAATTATCCAATTCTGGGAAGAGCAGGACAAGGCATCTGTAGACTAGGTGTCAGCCACATGAACTTCAGCACGTGTTTAAAATCCCTCTGCCTTCAAGCAGTTTAAGTGTGTAGTTAGTTACACGACACCCCATATAGGGACCACGGTGCAGGGTTTTTTTCTCTGTCAAGAGCCCCTTAGGAGCATTTTAGGATCTCCAGCCACAAACAGACCAACCATTCCCCCACTGCTGCACCTCCTCGTGGTTATTCCCACGTAGGTTACTACTGCTGTTGCCACAGATACCAGCTACAGTTGGACACAGGAATAAAGCCAGAGCAGTTGTGAACAGGAGGAGGTTGGAAGTTGGAAAGGAAGTCGCCGGAGTGTAAAGAAGTGTTTGGGAACTGCTTGTGTTAGAGCCAAGCCATCAGGAACACAAAGGAGAGGAAAAGAAGTGAGTCCAACAGGCTACACATCTCTCACTTAGGGAGAGCAGAGGTTCGGTCCCAGGTTAGGGTGACAGCTGCTGGCCTTCCTGGAGACTTTCCTCCTGTTCACCACACACAGGCAACCCCACGAGAGTTTTACAGACACAGCACACAAGAGCCCCACAGCTTTGTGCTGTCACTTGTTCGTACCACCACAGCACTGAAAAGAAGGCCAGTTCATCCCTTGCTTAAACATACAATGTTTTACTCAAACATTCCAGAGTAGGCACAGAAGGAGAACAAGAACTGCTGTATTGATTCAAGATTCAGTGCTCTTAATTCAGAAGCAGAATTTATTGTCTCCGTTTAATCTAAACTACTCTCAAAATATCAGTACTAAGTAAGGCTTTGAAAAGGAAAGTACCTGCCCATGCGTAACAAATTACTTTTTTCAAACACAGCGTAAGGAAGTTGTACCCAAGCAAAGACTCAGGACATTATTTTTTGCTGAGATGCAAAGAAGAAAGCAATGGACACACTTCTGTCAAGCCTGTGAAACACCAGCGAAGGCAAGAGAGTTCATCCTGCTATTATTTCTGGATAGGAACAGAACAGACCACAGATGGGTTGCTCACAAGCTCCAATTACAGCTTATGCTGCTGTTGTTTACCAGTATTTTACAGTGATGAACAAGTGGCTGTGTTACTTGTAAGTCGGCAA
The DNA here is from genome assembly GCF_000690775.1 of Eurypyga helias. NCBI lineage: Eukaryota > Metazoa > Chordata > Aves > Eurypygiformes > Eurypygidae > Eurypyga > Eurypyga helias. Next base: position 26,570 of record NW_010261380.1, read on the forward strand.
ATGCTCTCTTAGGAGGCTTGCAGCTACCCTCTCATAAACTGCACTCACTCCTTTAGCTGACAAGAAAAACAGTATCTGTGCATAAACACTGCACACCTCTTTCCACAAAGAAAAGGCTGCACACCACTTTCATCTTCAACGAAACGCAATTTCATCGCTTACATGCACTCCTTTGAATTTGAGAGTATTTTTTTCCTTCAGAATAGGATTTTGACAGCACTGCAATATAAATAAATACACTGAGAGTCTATGCAGTAACTAAACATTTCAAAAAGTCAAGGGGACATTTCCTGGGAAACTGAGGCACTTCTGCAAGTCCATCTGAGTGGCTCCAAATGCTTTACGCAGCGTAACGGCAGTCTACTGCAATGGCAGCCGTGTTTCAGCGGGAGACAGCACAGGTCCTCTACAGTTGTGAATGGTTCACTTTGAGTCGTGCGGCATTTGCCTGGGAGAAGACGGTCAAGAAAGAAAAGGAGGAGGTGGAGGAGGCCAGGGTTCCCAGCTGGTCCCATGTCCATCGGCCCATTCTGGTGACCCATCTTCTCTCTCATCACTTGCCTGTCCTGTCTGCCTGATAGTGAAAAGCCTTCGGGTCAGGCCTGCCTCTTGACACAGCCTGGAGAACTGCCTGTACTGTGGGGTGCCTGCCTCACTTGACTTAACACTGCTCTACACAAATAGATCAGAACTGGTGACAACATAGAAGAATAATTCCAGAGACAAAAAAAACCCACAACACACCACGAGAACAATCATGCACCCTGAAACAAGAACACTTATTCCAGTCTACATGCTTACATGCTGCAGTTTACTGGAACATACTTCCAACTGTTACACTAAAATATAAAGGCTCCTAAAAACACAAACCTTTCAGGTTCCCCTTTCTGCTTATGGTCTTGAGCCTGAAATCTAGATTTCACCAAACAGTAACTTCCAAACCTTCAAAAAAAAGATATTTCAAGAGAAACATGAGACTTCATGTCTTCTTACTCCCCTCTAACCCCCTTATGATACATCGGTCAACGTGTTTCCACCCCGAGGGTGCTGGATCTGCAGAGGATCGCTCTAATATCGAATGACACAAAGCTACCTTCAATTACCGATCTGAAGCTCCATCCCTCCTCCCCGCACTTCTCTCTTGGCCCAGCCTCCTTTCTTTACTGCACTGTGCTTGCAAAACTAAAACACAACCATATGGCTTTTGGCAGAGCTGACTCCAAGTCCAGTAGGCATTTTGTTAGCCTTGGACATCCATCCATGGAACAGATGTGAATGCTACACTGAATTCCCAAGGAGTTTCAAGGAGTCACTGAAAAAGGGGGAAGGAGCACATCATATGGAACAGCAGAACTTCATCTGTTACAACTTAGAAGGATTGCCAAATGCAGCAAACACTTGGAAGGCACCCAACCCAGCCATTCTATTTAAAGCACACATGCCAAAAAAACATAAAAGCAGAGGTTGATGTCTTCATTTTGACAGACAGAAAACTTGTTCTCCCCATTCCCTCTTCACACCCACTATCACATATTTATTTTAAGTGTTAACACTCTTCCAGATTTGAAAGTGCAAAGAAAGGAAATGTACTGAGCACTGTACATGGGGATAGGAAGTGTGCAGGCTCCTTACAAAGGACATTCCAGATGGGCTGCAATGGAAAGAGCAAACTGGCGGCATCTGAAGGTGTGGGTAAGGTGTCAAGAATCAAAAGGTCCTGCCCCTTCCCAGCAGTATTTATAGGACAGTAAGTGACTATGGACTGAAGAAGTGGAAAGACTCATTTTAGATGAATAGTTTGGGTGCTGTGGTAGGCGTCCAGGCTTCCTACAAGGCCAAGAGGTAGACTTTCAATTGAGCAGCAGTAGAAGTAGCACTTCTGGGAGCACAGTCTTCTACCATAGGTGCAGGGCTTTGCTATATCAACGTTCTTTTGTCGTTTTTACGTTATTGTCAAAGCTGATCTCAACAGGATTAACAGCAGATGTGAACTGAACAGTAATTTCCTGTGCCTGACTTGAGAAATCTGAGAGAAATTTGCTCCTGGAACATTCAGCTTTTCCACAGGATCCCAGCACTGGCACTGCAAATCTCTAATCATTTCTGCAAATCTCGGGCTAACTTCATTTCCTAGTGCAGAAACACAATTGCATCACCTGGCAGGAAAGCAAGAGAGCTTGACATCTAACGCACATGTGTTAAAGCCATGCTCTGTCCCCCATCAGCACACCGTACAGCTTTACTACAGCCCTGGCCAAACATTCTCACCTCTCTGCACCCAGAATTTTGCACTCTGAAGGCTCCTCCGTGCAGCCTGTGGTGGTACCTGCTCTGCCTGAGCGCTGAAGCTGCTGGGATGCGGGCTGCCTGCTCAAACCACAGGTCTGTGGATACATATCAAAACACCTGCAGCAGAGAAGTTCCACGTTCTCTTTGCTTTTGCACTACAAACTGTAAAATTTTACATGAACACAGTACTTTCTACAGGGTTTTTTCCACCATTCATGCTTGTAAGGTTGGGAAGGGCTGGGCAGGCACACAGCACTACAGTCACAGCGGGCACCAGCACATTCCTCACCTTGAAATCCAAGAAGTTCTTGACTGATCCAGTACATGAAAAATATGGTTTCCGAGGGTAAAAATTCAAGAGGAATGACTGATGAACAGCAGACAAGGGAAATCAAGTAAGCAAGCAAGCAAGCAGGCTTCACTCAGACCCGTTATCTCTGAGGGAATCAGATTAAATCTCCTCTAATTAGAGGGGCGTTTAAAAGAAAGCTAATGGGTCTTTTGGGAGGTGAAGTGATGGAAAATACATAGCCCAGTTTATTTTCCATGGACCTGATTTACTGATAGCATGAACAACCACACAGTAGAGCATGTTCTCTGGGTGTCTTGGAGGAAAGAAGCAATGAGCCACCGTTGGTTTGGGCACGGAAAGGTGTTGGAAAGGCCAGCACAGAAGCTGGCTTCATCCTCATGGAAACGCTGGTTTGATGACTGAAGAAATAAAGAACTGCAGGGTCAAGCTGGATGTGGTTTCCAACATGATGACACAAAACATTTGTATGCGTGACGTAAAACAAAGATAGTGCACGGGAAAACCGAAACACACACTGAGTGTTCACATCCACTTGCAAACTAGGGGGTTTTTTGCCAAACAAAATCCAGACTGAGTTAAAAACCAACATAAACCCATTTGTCAGGTAAGGTAAGACAGACACAAACCTGATATTAAAAACCAAGCGCATGCTGTCCCAAACCTAAGAGTAATCAAGCATATGTTGTGGTAGTAATTCAATGAATCCACAAAAATAATATCCTGTATTCAGATTTGTAAACATTTCCCATAACTGCAGGGTCCCATGGGATGCAGAAGGGATGCAAAGAGAATTTCAAAGCAAAGAAGCAATCAAGTGAATAACCTACAACATTCAAATGGAGAATTTTTCATTGGACAGGGTTTCTTTTTTTAACCAAGTGAATTGTTTAGAGATGACAGCGAGTCACAAGAAAAACTCAGAGATTCTTGAAACTTCAATATACAGAAGTATTAGGACCAGATGGCAATTATAAAGATGTCTCTGGAGTAGTGCGTGAAACAAATGCATACTGTTGGACAATAGTCAACTTATTACCTTTAAAATAAAACTGTGAAATTTTGGGAATTGCCCAAAGGAATCAAGTTCTCCTTCCAAAAAACACAGGTTTCTACTTGCTTAAATATGAAAAACGTCCTTTAAATTACTTCATGCTTTGTTTAATTTGAAACTACAAAGCCCAGCGATATAATATAACCTCTCTACAGCTGAACAGTACAAGGTTAATTCAGTTTCCTTAGAAGAGTGGAAGCTGTATTAGCATAGCACATAGAAGAAAGGTGAAGCTGCTTTTAATGAATACAAATCAAACGCTAACAATTTGTACAAAATAGATAAAGGAAGCAAATGGACATCAAAGCAGTATCTACAGTCAGCACAGGTAATAATGATGTTTTAAGTATATAAGGGGCTTTAAATGTATTAAAAGCAAAAGAAATCCAAACAATAGCAGCAATATAGCTTTGAAAGAAAACGATGGAGTTGTCAAAAGGAACTTCATGGAATATATAAACGAAAATATTAAGTAGGTGTGGAGAGGGCCTCTGTGCCTGGCACCTCTGAAATGCTGTTTGCCGTTCTGGGTCCACAATCAAGAACGAATTCAAACTGGAGGGGGCTCAGAAGACCCGTAAGAAAAATAACAGGACTGGTAGGTGAGTTTTAAGGCAAAGGGAGTCAGGAGCTCAATGTGTCAATAGCTTAAATCCAGAGATTAAGAGGTGACACAAATGGAGAAAAGTCAGTCTGGTTTTCAGTGTAACAAGCTATTCAAGCAGGTGTCAAAGGCTGAAGTAGGTAACTCCAGAGCCCTCTGTGTGCTGAAGCCACTCAGATTCCACCAGAAAATTCACGTTCCCCATGACTAGTGATTCTTAGTCTAAAAGGAAATGGTTTTCTAACACAGATGCTTTCATGCAGTGGTTCTCCACCTGATCAGACTGCAGCCTGTCCTTGGCTCACATCGTCGAGCTCAAACTGCCACAGCGGTGATGCGGTTTTGCTGTCCCTGCCTCACCGTCTCCATGCGGCCGGGAGCTGCAGCGTGCCAGCACTGCCCCCGGATCAGGCGAGGACGGCAGCCCCTGCTGAGCACCCCCACTGAAACGGCTCTGCACCAGTGCAAATCAGGCATTTTGGCTTCAGAGAGCACTACCTTATATTTTTTCTCCACCATTAATGCATAATGATGTATAACCCCACCCATGTTGTTTCCGTGTGTGCTTTTAAGCATCTTGTACATAATAAAATCTGACAAGTAAAGTAACAAAGCAGTGTGCCTGTATTTTACATGAGATTTTGCAGAGACAGTTTAAACATGCTTACATTTTAACATTGTAGACTGTTTCCGTATCAAATATACAAACAAACTGTCAGTATTTTCATAGCAAAGTCCTGGCCAACTCCTGAGAGGAGATCTGAAAGCCCAGTGATTTGTGAGACCGTGGCATTTGTGCTGTCTGTGCTCTATCCTCAGCATGAGGAAGGGCTCTGCTCCCCCTTCAGCCCCCACATGCCTTTAGCACCTCTCAACGGGTAATCTGAAATGCTTTAACTAATATCAATTAATTACGCTTCAAACTGCCCCTAAGAGAGACAGACGTGATTATCCCCCTCTGTCATTACGCCCAAGGTTAAATGGAGTCAGGAAGAGGTTAAGTGACGCTCCGGGTTCCCCATCCTGCCCGACGGGGCGCAGGGCTGCAAGGTGCTCACTCCGTTCACTCAACTGCAAAACCACCGGCGCCTCAGCCCGCGGCAGGATGGAGCCCTCAGCGTGCAAAGCGCAGAGCAGGGAATGGCTTTCCCATTCCCCATCTCTGCTTGAAATCATCTCTGTCTAAATAACAGGGGGAGATAGGGCCCTCCGTTATGGGTTTTTAAATGACTGCAATTCTAAGCAAGAGAAAGCAGCGCATTGCACAGCTATCAAAGCAAACCCGGGAGCTTGCAGACCGCAGAGTAAAGCAAAGCCTGTTTCCACTTCAAGAGTTCCAAGTGATTAACTAGAATTAAAACAAGAATATTACTTGGTCAATGAAGGAAAGACAGGCCACAGACAGTAATTGCAGAGATAAGAGCTGAAAACGGCTATACTGCTTAAACTGACACAATTCATGTAGCTACAGAAGTTACTGAATCCAAGGGCAGATTTGAGAAAGGCATTTGGAGATGTTACCGAAAGGTTAATTCGCTTTTGTTCTACCAGTAGAAAACTGGAGGGGCTTTTAATTGAATATCTGGAACCAAAGCTCATTTTATGACATGACCTGACACACAGCATAATCGTATTTCCAAGGCACAAGATAGTAGTAATTGAAAGGTAGGGGATTTGTCCTTTGATTTGAAAAAGGTCATGAGGTTTTCAGTGAAGCATCGGGTCACCCAGGGCTTGCCTCCCCACTCTCAGCAGCAACAGGCAACCTGCTACCCATTTCATAGCCTCCTGGTGGGTTTTTTCCAAGCTATCTGCACGCTTTTTGTGTACCACTCTGGATATACAGAGGAGACAAGGGATACAAACCCCAAATCTTTGGAAACCAGAGCCTTAGACATGAACAACTGCAATAGCAGCAACAAAGTCACCAGAACAGGCTGCATTACACAGGTGGGAAGAGGAGAAGAGCTCGGCACAAAACTCCTGGGCTGTTCTATCCACTACAAAAGGCAAGGATAGGACTGACTGCAATGAATTACAAATGACACGGCAGCATTTGGCAACACGCAACCCTTTAAGATGGAAAGCCCTCCTGCAAGCAACCTCTGGACAGAAAGGGTTGAGGAGCAATAGTTACATGCAGAACAAAACATAAGTGTCATTTCCAGCAGACCTGGATTTTCCAGATAAACTGTGTCACTGCCCTGTGTGGCACAAACAAAGCTGGTAACAGTGGTTAACCAAGTCAGCATCAGTCCTGGTTAAAGCAAAACCATTTTGCCATCGAACATGCCAGTGGATGCAACTGGTGATCAGAAGATAAAACTGCCCTGAGCTAGCAGGGGATGGCAGAGTGCTGGGGGAGGCATGGTTTAGAAAAGGCATTTAAGATCATCAAGGGCAACCACTAGCCTAACCTAATACCACCACTAAATCATGTCCCTGAGCACTACATCTACATGTCTCTTAAATACCTCCAGGGATGGTGACTCAACCACTTCCCTGGGCAGCCTGTTCCAGTGCTTGGCAACCCTTGCAGTAAAAATGTGTTTCCTGATGTTGTGTTTCTCTTTGTGCCCATTGCCTCTGCCCCTGTCACTGGGGACCCCAAGAGCCTAGTTGTTCCCGGGAAAACACCCCACCCCCCGCCTCACTACAAGCTCCCTTCAGGTAGCTGCAGTAAGGTCTCCCTGAGCCTCCTCTTCTCCAGGCTGAACACCCCCAGCTCCCTCACCCGCTCCTCACAGCACTTGTGCTCCAGACCCTTCCCCAGCTCCGTTCCCTTCTCTGGACACACTCCAGCACCTCAGTGTCTTTGCTGTGGTGAGGGGCCCAAAACTGAACCCAGGATTTAAGGTGCAGTCTCACCAGTGCTCAGTACAGGGGAACAACCCCTGCCCTGGTCCTGCTGGCCACACTGTTCCTGATGCAGGCCAGGATGCTGTTGGCCCTCTTGGACACCTGGGCA
>NW_010261380.1:33808-50162 GCF_000690775.1 Eurypyga helias
TGCTGACCAACACCCCCTGGTCCTTTTCTGCCGGGCAGCTTTCCAGCCCCTTGTCCCCAAGCCTGTAGTGCTGCAGGGGTTATTGTGACCCAACCGCAGGACCCAGCAATTGGCCTTGTTGAACCTCACACAGTGGCCTCAGCCCATGGATCCAGCCTCCTGTCCAGATCCCTCTGAATAGCTTTCCTGTGCTCAGGCAGATCAACACTCCCACCCAGCTTGATGTCATCTATAAACTTACTGAGGGTGCACTCCAACCCCTTGTCCAGATCACTGACAGCCACTCCGCGCACTCTGTCACAACTACACACAGTCCTGTGAAGTGCCTCAACTTCTGAGTTGAGAGCAGTTAAAACTGTTCTCTTGGTGCTAATTAACAGCCCCCATGTTTGTGTCAAGGATAAGAGCAGTTCTGCCAGTCTGATTGCAGGGACCACTCTAAAAATCCATCCTTTATCAAACCCAGCCTGTTAATGGGCTCTGCGGCATCAGCACTACTTACACCATCAGGAATGCACCTCGCTAACGTGAGCCTGTAGCAAGAGCACCACTAATGCGGGAGAGAAACCAGCCAGCAGCAGAGCTAACATATCAGAATTCTGCAGTGCCAGTCCATGCAGGATTTAAAGCCTCATTATCAGAGGGTCCAGACCTCGCTTCTGCTTCAGTCAACAACCAGAAAATCCTTCCTGCAAGGGTTTTTGCCTTGAAACGGATTCTTTCTGTTCAGCATGTTTTTAATAACTTTTGATAGCTTAAGCTTCATTTACAAACACACACATTTTGTTCAGGCTCTTTGATTCAGCCTCCTAATGAAAACTTAACAAGATACGCTTGCAAGCGACGGGAAAACCTCTTGGTGGGAGCCAATCCGGGACCATCGTGGGATGCTGAATTCATTTGTGCTGCTGCTTTGCTTGGTCCACCTAGACCCATTAACTCAACTGTTGAGTATTTTAGCCCCCTCAGTGCATCATTCACAGAGAAATATGCCACCCAGGTCTGCTCAGCTCTGAGACCCAGACCGGTCATCTCAGGCCCAGCAGCCACTGGCAGTCAGCCCAAACCACTGTGTTTTGTTGCAGCAGCCTGGTGTAGCCAGAATACAGCATTATCTCACCAAACCTGCCTGGGCAAAGGCCAAGATACGGTGCAACCAGCTTTGTCCCAGCTCACTTCAAAAGGGATGAAAAGGAAACATCAATGCTTTCTTAAGAACAGCTTTCTGGCGACAGCTTGGGTCCCACGAGCAAGCCAGCAGGGCTGGAGGAGCATACCCACCCTCCTGGCTGCCTGCACTCACTGGTGCACAGCGCAACCCACTCCGGCAAGGACTCTCAGCTAAGGGCTTCTTTGTCAATGTATATTCCTTGATGCCTAACTTGGACAGAAGAAACTGGGTAGTTTTTATTGTGAAAAGACAGAGAAGGAGCATACCAGGATAGAGAATGATTAATATTTTGAACAAAGCCTTGGGGTAAAATTAATGCAAGTTTGCTTTAGCTCTCAGCATTTTATGCACCGCTGATGAAACACAGAGTGATGGGCACGAATGATTTAGTCAGAATTGAAAAAACATGATCCCCATCTGATTTCTTACTGCTGAAGAAATCCCTATCTGATTTCTTTCTGAATTCTTATTGACGGCCAGGAGATAATCCGTCAGACAATGATGATGTCAAGATTCCTGCTTGACTTTGACACCACAGAACTCTGTTTTACCTCAGACAATAACCAGGTACCATCTCCCACTAACAGCTTAGAACAACACACACAGCCTTTTAATGGCTTAAACACCATTCCAAAGTCTTCTGTGACTTTATCAGGTGCTAAGCACCCTCAACCACTTCTTCCAGCCCTGAAATAAAAACTCTACAAAAACCTTAAGTGAAGAACCAAGGAGGCTGAAGTCTCTTAATTGTACATCCTCTTGTCACAGTACAGCCACTTACTCAACACAAAAATACTTCATTAAAACCATCCGCAGTACCGTTTATTTCTGGGTGTTCTTTGGGTAACCCCTGTGGGTCAGGCTTCACCAGAAAATAACCTTTTCCAGCTGACAAAAATAATTTCCAGTGAAGTGAAAGTTTCACTGCTGCAGAGAACCGGAAATCAGCTCCCAGCAAAGTATTTATTAAAAATGCCCATTCTGCGAACCCTGTTGAGTTCCACACATTGAGGCCATTTGGCAAGTTAATAACATTGGCAACTGCCACCCTTATGAATCATTAAAAGGGACCATTTTCCTCTATTACTTCTCACTGATGCTGAAAGTCTTTATTTTTTAAAGAAAGCTTATTACCTTGTGTTTTTACAAAAGTAGGAACTGAATGAATTTGCTCGGTGCTGAGCTCTTAAAAGTGACTGATCTAAAGACCAAAAAATAAGTGTCCCCCAACCCCTCCCAATCTGGACCTGTTAATGACTGGTCTATTATATATAACTCCTGTTTCTGACACAGTTGATTCATTTGCAGTCTCTTTAGAGGCAGCAATCTTCACCAAAAAAATGATACAAATGTGTTTTCATGTGTTAGTCTCTCATTCTTGTTACCACAAGTGGACAGCTTCTGTTTCTGTGCAAGAATTACTAAGGGGTGTAACTGTGCCTTTCCTATTTAACCAGAACTCAATTGAGAAGGGCAAAAAAAAAAAAATAAAAAAAAAATCCCCAAAACCAACAACAAAAAACCACCAAACCTCAACACAACCCTGTGTATTTCAAACTCCACTGTTACTATTCCTAGAAACACAGTGTATTTCACACTCCACTGTTACTATCCCTAGAAACACAGCATTGCTGTCATTGGAAGGCACTTCTGGAGATCATCTAGTACAACTCCCTTGCTCAAAACAGACTCAGCTAAAGCAGGTCTCCCAGCACTGTGTCCAGTTGGGTTTTGAGCATAGAGATTCCGCATCCTCTCCGGTCAATCTGTTCCTGTGTTCAACCATCCCCACAGTAAAAAAAAAAAAAAAAATGATCCCTCTTCTTCTTATGTTTAAGCAAAATTTTCTGTGTTTAAATTTGTAGCCATTGCCTCCTGTCCTGTCTCTGGGCACTGCAGAGAGAAGTTTGGCTCCATCTTTTTTGCTCCCTACATTAGGCATTTATGCATACCGATAGGATTTTCCTAAGCCTCCTCTCCTCCAGGCTGAAGAGTCCCAGCTCTCTCAGCACGTTCTCCTGTGTCAGCTGCTCCAGAACCATCACAGCCCTTCACTGGATTCACTCCGGTGCATCCATGTCCTTTCTGTACTGGGGAGCCCAGAACTGGACACAGCAATGCAATTGTGTCCCACCAATGCTGAGCAGAGGGCAAGGATCAGCTTCCCTGACCTGCTGGTGATACTCTACCCAATGCAATCGAGGATGCCGATCTGTGGACTCTGTGCCCTCAGCTCTGAATCGTTTCTACAAGAACAGAAAAGACCGAGCATAAGCCTGAGGGATCATCACTCAGGAAGAGCTAAAACTTAATGGTCACATCACCAAACTATGACATCAAAAAGGCAGATTAAATCCCAGGGATGAACAACGTAGAAGAGGGAACCATGGGAGTTTTAGTTAGAGAATCATTAATTTGGTATAGGTCTTTGCACTGGTTGACAAGAAATTCCATGTGGGAACTCCAAGGGCTTCTCCAGACAGAAATTTGGGTTAAAAACACAGTATACTTATGAAGAACTATCTGCACCTCCCTATTTCATTGTTAAAAATCCTCACCCAGTTTCAACTGCATTTTTTTTTTCCTTAATTCAGTTTGAGTAATGCAGCAAAAACATCTCCAACTGAGAAGACATGTTGTTTACTGGAACTCTGCTGCCCTTTGTGATTCTGACAACTAATCACAACCAACTGCTTCTATTTTGCACAGTTTTTAGTGCTAGAGTAGGAGGAGGTTAAAATTTAATGCATTGGCAAAGTCAGATCTCAATTATCTGAGATAATGGAGTGGAGAGAGCACATAAAAGTAAAAACGTAGATAAAACACATTCAGATAAGCTACATGAACAAACAGGGAGGGTGTAAGCGAAAGAAGAAAGGGAAGTCAGTGTGTGTTTCACAGAAGAGGCACTGATGTACACTGGTCAGCTGGGGATGCTAGGCATTCAAAAAGCTGCGAGTCTTCAAACCAGCTCTGGATGTAGACATGCAGCTAGCGTACTGCTGGCCTCAGCTGGCCAAGCACTGCAGGCTAACCGGGCTTGGCTGGATCTGCTCTTGTCCATGTAGCTCACTTCCCAATCTGGTCCACAGCCTCCAAATCTTGATCATCCACATACCAGGCCACGTGTGTACACCAAACCACACTCAGAGTGGTTGTCTACTCTTCCCGTTTCTGGACAAAGCCAAGCAGTTTCAAAAGGAAACCTGGAGCAGTTGATGGTATCCAGTACTCTAAGGACTGGTCTGTGGAGGTAATACAGACGCAGGTCCCAAAACGCCCCTCAAATGCTGGTGCAGTAAGCCTACTGCTGTCAAATGCTCCTCAAACCCCTCATGGCAGTGCCCGGGGCACAGCACACACCTGTGGTATCCCGCTGCACTTCAGCAGACTGTATCGTTGCCCTCCGCTTAGTTTAGGTGTCTTGAACTCAGCAGTAAGGGAGTGGGATGACAGTCACGTCTCAGGATCGCAAGAGCCCCACAAGCGTCCAGGGAAGAGCCAGGCAGGTGCTGTGCAACAGAGGTACCAGCAGCCTGCTCCAAGTGCTATCCCAGGGAAGCACCCACAAGAGCCAGCCCACACCCTGAGCCTGCATGACACAGTGGCCACAGAGGGCACAGACCTACCCGATGGACATCCGGAGGGAGATCAGTTCCAGGGCAGTTATTGGCAGGAGTAGCATTGGCTTTTCTGCAGCTGGCACTCTGGGCACAAGGCAGCACCGGGGACCTGCCCTTACTGCTGCTTCCCGCCCCAGATCAGTCACTGCAGCGCACAGAGATGCCAGCGGGGAGGAGTGGGAATCAAGAACACCACTCTCCAGGGTTTTAAAGTCCACAGGAGTGGATTTTTTTCCCAGTAATTTCAAGAGTTTTGATTCTGATTCTCAGTCCTAAAAATATTCCACAGGCACCAGGAATAACCTTTATGCCTCACCCACATTCAAGGTGATGGAGTAATGAGTTCCCCATCCTTTCTATGTGGATGTAGCAGTCGTCTTTTCCGGAGCTAAATCACTGTGAAGCACTGTTCAGTACCATTAAAGCACCGCTCGGCTCAGGCCAGAGTTATCGGCGTAGCGGCAGATTGATGGTTCTCCTACACGTATTAAGTAATTTGGACTGGAAGCTGCCACAAAACAGCCAGATCTCATTTTAATCTGCATGTAAGATATATATCTGTGGCCTTTGCCTAAAGGTTTGTCACTCTAGCTGAAAGCTTTACAAAGGTCAGGATATTCAACTTTCAGCTTTAAATTCTAATGACAGATGAGAGATACATTTCCTAGCATAAATATTTATACATAAACATACTTTATATATGCATGTATACACACCCCCCCAATCTTTAAATATCTCAGCATATGTGTAAGTGTAGCAAATACTGTCACAGAGTCACAAGTGAATGGAGTAACATACTGTGAGTCTGCTCCGACCTAAGATGTGGATCTGAAAGATGTGGATCTGAATAGAAAAAGGAAATTATTTGAGATAATGGGGCCTGGCAATTTCAGCAGTGTTCCTTCTGCACTAAAATAAGCAAGTTAAGACTAATTGGCAATGTAAGCTCCAAGAGGTCTCAAGATTGATAAAATGGTAAACAAAAGCTAATCTATCAAATTTAGCAGGAGGCACATTACCAGTGCCGAAAAGCTGAGAAATAGAATGGTTTGTACCGTTCTATTGCATTAATGATTATTTCACAGAAAGCAGAGATTTAAAATATTCATCTGCTACTTCCCCCTGCCCCCAACAAAGGGCAGGCTCGTTGCACTCCCCTGTGTGCCTGCTTGCTGCTGTGCACCCAGACACTTCCACGTTTAGAGAGAACAAATTAACAAAGCAGAAACTGTGCATGACCCACATACTTAAAACACAACGGCAACACTGACTGTCTCAGGAGTCACCGGAAGGCCAGCAGTGGTTCCACTGAACACCCCCTCTGTCCTGTATATGGGGGGTCTCATGCAGCACTGTATCCAAAACAGTGCAAGAAGAATGTGTCTGAAGGGCAGCCTCCAAGGACCAAAGAGCCTTACATCTGCCAGCCTCGCTCTTACAGCCCCTACGTACAGACAGGGACAGGCTGATCTTTACTCACCCCTCCTGGTGTAAGGGCAGCACTGAACCCAGAAACAATGGTATCACAATTAGCCCATCAAGCAAGTTGCCTCCTGCTTTCAATTCTGAGAGCTACATACTCATTGCACGTAGTGTCTTTGCTTTAAATGTGGCCTTAAAAAGACGACCAAGAATTGAAGTGCCTTAAAAAGATGCAGCTAAAAACCAAAAGGGAAATAAATCTGTCTTCCACAGAAAGTCACCCCTCAGGTAAGAAGGACTCAAGAGACGGCCAGCTCCTAAATCTTACCAGTCCGTGTACAATCATTTGATTTTGAAGTTACAGCTTGCTCTTAACCAGTTGAGGCCCATGAATCAGAAATTCCTGGCACATGGGCAATTTTTAGTCAATAGGTGGTGGGAATTGGAGTTGGGAAGGGATTAAGTCCCCTTCCCTTTTCTTTTACAACCTTCCAGAAATCTCCCTTCTGAATTGCACCCCTCCCTTCTCCCACATCCCACATCCAGCAGAACTTCGTGGGAGCCCAAAAGCATTCATGTTTAATTCTGTAACAGAACAGCAAAATAAGGGGCTGCCTGATTAAACATTAAGGATCTGAGCTTTTTCTCCCTTTCTGGAAAACACCTTCAGTTTAATGGGACCAAGTTAGCAAATGCTTATCTGAAGGTTATCCATTAATTGCAGGGCTGGCCAAGTGACAGAGAAGAATTTTTCTGGGGGGCCTGAGTCATGGTGCTGTAAAAGCAAGTTAATACCATCTAATATTAAGTGCCAGGATTATCTTTTCCCTTTGACAGACCCCTCAAAAGGTAAGAACCTGTACCATTAAGACCTGCCTGTCTCCGGGACAACCTAGGAAAACAGAAGACGTCCCTCCCATTCACCTAATTTATGAAGGTCTTGATTCAAAACTTCTCTAGAAATACCCTCAGGAACTTCAAAAAGAAAGTGTGCGTGTGATGCACGTAAAACGATCTGGGAGGAGGAAGCTATGCCCATGTTCCCAGTGGAGATTTAAATGTAGATTTATTACAGACAAAATTTATTCCATCAAAATTTGTTCTCAGCCTCTGGGGACTGATTCCTCCAACACCACTCTATCGATTTCACTACCGAAGTGCTGCACTAATGAGTCAGGCTCTCCATGTCCATTGTGCTACTATAAAGGATCGCATTTTGTTATATGGACCATAAAATGCAGCAGAAGAAAATAAATCTGTTTAGCTTTTGTACCCCTGCCTGCTTTGGTGTCTGCATTACCACAGTAACTTTTTAAATAAACACTGCATACTGTTTCGTTTCTGTTTATAAAGACACAAATGATGGTGCTAATAATGGCCCCATGCAGTTATATTCTGAATCAGCTCTTTACACTTAAAAGTCTGGGGACAGCAAAGGGATTGCATAAACTGCAGGGTTTATGAAACCCATCCACGCAGAGACGTTATCTACTCACATGGTGCATAGAACATGACAAGGGTGTGCTTCTTCTTCTTCAAGGACTCTCTGAAGTCTTCACCAGCAAGGTGGATAACGCTAGTCTGTTTTTCTTCCCATGCAGGCTCAGGTGGAGGTGGTGCTTCAGGACTAGAAAAGAAGGGAAACGAGATGGGTTTGAAACTGTTTCTGGAAGCAGGCAAAGGGGCATCACGTCCAGGTGGTAACTACCACGAGGGAACTGAAGTCGAACAGTCCTTCAGGGTGCCTGTGCAGCAGAAAAATGTGCTCGATATTTCCAACTCCAGATAACAACAAAAAAGATGCAAGTTAATTTCTGGACCTTAATAACAATACAATCTTAGTGACTGTACTGAGGCGTATGAATAAGAATGCAGAATAAAGATTTCCTGCATTGCATCCAACATCTGCTTGGAAAAAACATTGTTCTTGTATCACTGTGTCATCCATGCGCATGAATTGAGAAGAACAGAAAGCAGGAGGAATCAAAAAGCAACTGATATAGAACAGCATCTTCCATTCAAACATCCTTTTTGTACTCTTTATTGCTATCGTGCACACTTCTATAAAGAATTTCATGACCTTCTCTTAAATTCAGATATTAAAGCCAGGATGCAATAATCAGCATCGTTCCACTTGGAAGACTGGGAGTGACTGAACTGGAATATTTTACCTTGATAAAGAGAATGTCAGGTTTCAATTATGACTGCACATACTGACTAGATCAGAGCAATCCCGCATATCCAGAGCGCCTCTAACAAAACTTCTGCTATTCACCAGCTCACAGACTTCTCTCAGACTCATTAAATTCATTCCTAAAAAAAGATTACTTATATAAAATCATCAGAATGGTGCCACGGTATAAAGACCTTCATATGTCGCCTTGGTAATAAATTAGCTTTTCAGACTCTCCTATCACTTTGAGTTACATCATTTTAAGTCGTAACAGGTACATAAAAACCAAGTGGAGAAAAACTCAATTTTTAAAGTCCTACTCAAGGTCACTTGGTGGACATCCATCGTCTTTCCATTGATACTGATTTGACAGTTGTTAGCAGAAGAACTGGGGCAGCTGGTCCGAATTTTCACACGAACACAGCTGGTGTGAGCTGCCATCACACAGACCATCCCATGTTGACCTGAAATAAGCCACCCAGATACTGGTAACAACCGAGCACGGCAGCACAGCCTGCAGTCACCACAGAAACCCACGAGGCTGCGACTAGACCACTCACTGGGACAGGTTTCCACAAGCTGTACGTTCATCTCTAGCCTGCACCCCAGATGCATCCCTATTTCCACCAACTTGGGTGCAGCCGTGACAATTATATCCCTGGTCAGCAAACAAGGATGACTTCTCCACTGCGTCTCTCCCTGGGAGAGCAACGAGCACCCAAGAGCAGGAGACAAGCTGTCTGCGTTCCTGTGTTGCTGACTACCTCAGGCTGCAGACAAAAGTCTTCTGGAGGGACAGCCGGCTACAGAAGGTATTAACAACCCTTCCTTCCTTCTTGCTTACTCACCTGCCAATATGTGCAGGCAGCATCAACCTGGCTGTTTTACTCAACATAAATTATGTAGCACTCCAAATACCCCAGCTCACTGGCGACTTAACACCCAGTATGGACACAGCAGCCTGGAGCCCGAGTATGCAGGGAGGCCAAGGGAATACTGTATCTCAGTGTAAAATACAGATAAAACTTCCCAATATGCTACAAAGATGTTGCCAGACGACAGCTATTGCCTGATTTGAAGCACTCAGAGATGTAGTTTAAAAAGGAAAGAAAAAAAACCCCACAACCCAAAGAAATGCCACACAACCCCCCTCCCCCCACCAAGTAAGAGGGGAAAAATTAAGATTACATTCCTCACGCCAACTGCACTTAAGAGTTAAATGATTTAAAAACTTCACAAAACACTGGCAGTTTTTCTCTCCTTGAATAATGCAGAAAATACATTAGGCTTACAGTACCTAAAGGAAATGCATATTTTATTCCAGAATACCTAAAGAGAGAATTATATCAGCAATTTACTTCTTCGGAATGGAATTATTTTCATCATCCATCAAACTTAATTCTGCATTATTTTAGCACACCACCCAAGAAAAGTTGGTTAGTGCAGACAAAGGTGCTGGTTTTGTTGGTCTCGCTGGCTTTCCTTCAGCCCCACGTGGCTGGTGGTCTAGGGACTGGCCCTGAAATGCTGGAAAGAGAAAAGTACAACTGCAGAAATTCAGCTTCTAACAGTGAAATCTGCTGCTTCGTATAAAGACAGAGCCACAAATGTTCTGTTTATTTTTCAGAGCCATTGCAATTCCTCCTCTGGTGAGAGGCTTAAGGTACATGTGAAAAATATTTTGGGAAAGAAATACCAGAACAACTATGAAAAACCCTGCAGCAAATAAAGGATTTGGTGTATTACAGACCATAATTAACATACATGTTTGTATGGCTTTGAATACTGGAATTCAATTTGGGTTTTTTTGCAAGGGATATAGGCAGTTAACGAAGCTGGGTTTAAGATTTACTTCCTCACCAAAGTAGTCTTCAGGAGGCAGTAACCAGGACCCCAAATACTATCTCAACCCTTAAAAACTTACTTTAGCAGCCAGTCGATGATCTTCTTCTTTGTTCTGAGGTGTGGCAGAGTGTATTTCTCCTCTCCATCCTTAAAATACTTCAAAGTAGGAAACCCTGAGATGTGGTATCTTTCTGCCAGCGCCTTGTTGACGGTAGCATCGACTGCTGCGAGGACACCTGGACTCTGAAACAGAGACCACTAACTGTAAATCCCAGCAACATACACCCCCCCTTTGGCAGGAAACAGTGAACTTGGAGGTAACCACTCATGATCCAGAAGCCTGCACTTCCTCAGGTCCTCAGTGCAAACACGCAGAAAGACACTGAGGACTGATGCAAAACCAAGAAGGGACATCTTACAGACTAAGTGTAACCAGTGTTACCTGTTCTCCTCCCATTTCTGACAGGATTCCCTGTATATAATTCATTTTATAGTGTCAAAGAACTGTTCCCAGGAATGGCAGTTCTTCCCACAAACCCCCAATTCTCCCAGAAGAAATGAGCATTTTTAAAGACAAGTTTACTTCAAGGCAAATTAATTTTTCCCTAACTTGCAGGCATCTCTACATGGACCGCTTCAGAGTCACAGGAGAACAGACACTTGTAGAGTGTGATTCATCTGATCTTTGTTTTTCTCATCTCCTCCATTTCCAACAACTACAAAGGGACTCTAGATGTCTCTACTGAAGATGCTTAAAATATGGGGGAGACTAATCCTGCCTCTCTTGCACGGCGTACACAGAGTGAGACTGAATCAATAACACTCATATTACTGGATGCCTCTTCTCCAGCCATGCCGATGGAGCACTTAAGATGAAGCTAATGGAGTGATGCAACCATAAAACCAGGGTATTTGAAAGAGGGACCAACCCTCTCTGGTTTTTTTTTTCAACTCTAATTCATAAATAAAAGCCTATGTTTCTTCACATTCGATGCCTTTAAGTAAGGGGGAAAAATCTATTTTGGATTTGATCTTATTATGTATAAGGCCTACAGCAGAATACATAAACATTTTTCGATTTTGTTTTCGTTCAAGACAGAATGTTCTTTCTAAGACTTTGGCAGGGCTCATGCATTAGCGATGAGACTGTACTTTGGAAGCACATTTTGAAGGGTCCTGTGGGAGGATGAGAACAGCTGAATTTGTTGTAGGGAGAAAAGTCACTTTTATTACTCCAGTTATTTATTACTGATTATTTGAAGGATATAATAAAAGAAATTAGCTTACATCACTGGCTACATGGAGAAACTCTGCAGCCTTCTCATATTCTGGCTTCATTTTCTTACAGTGCCCACACCCTGCCAAAAAAAAAAAAAAATCCAATTAAGTTGTACACGCCATGGTTATTCACTGACCCATGTAGCTATTATCAAAATCCAAAACCATGTGAAAGAGATTTACTAGAATTTAGTATGCATTTTACTTAATTTATTTCTAAAGCCTTAGTATGATTTAGGATCTTTTCCAAAGTGGTCAACATGGTTTAAACACAGAATTTAATCTAGTAAAAAATAATAATAAAACCCTTGAATTCGCACCCACGCCTCTTGACTCCTGGAAAGTACTATAAGGACAGTACTTGTCAAGCCCATCGCTTCAGCATGCTCTTGGGTGAGGCACAAGCTCACCAATTTCAGCTTCCAAATCTTTTTCTGCTTTAAAAAGTAACAAGACAGGCCCCCGCGTGACTTCCTGACTTTAAACGGAGACTAGCACAGCTTAATAGTGTAATGTAATTTGAATTAAACTGCACTGATAATAAGTCCCCGCTTTACAGTGGTGCAGCATGTCCCTCTAGCAAGGATTTGCACTGATTTAATCACATCGGTGTAATTACACCACCACACATGTTCTCAACATAAGCAGGGCCTGTAAAACCGAGATAATGGTGCTTTCTCGCTTGTGCGAGTCCTCCAGAGATCTGCCGTTCCTTCACTGCTAAGTGCTGACATTACAATAACGTAAAATGAATGCATGAGCGAGGAAAGCAGATTTAAAATAAATTATTTGGGTGTAAATTAAAGTGCTTTCAGCCGGTGCAACTGCTTCCAGGCAAGCTGAACTTTGGGGACCAGGTGAGGTTCCTGCTGCGACGCGAAGCCGACGGCGCGATGCCCCGCACAACCCCCGCCGTCACCCCCAGACCAGCGCACCCCCAGTCCCGCAGGGCAGAGCAAGGGGAGGCAGAGGTGACACCTGGGCAGGGCGAGGGCCGGGTCCCGCGCACCAGCGGGGCTGCGGAGGGCTGTACACGACCCAGACACGCTGCACTTCCTGCCCCAGTGCCACGCAATCTCAACGCAACCCTCGCCGCACTTTTTCCTCTTGTTAGCAGCAGCAGCCAGCTCTTCTATCTTCAGCTGTTACTAATAGAAGAGGCACTCGAAAACCCAGACTTTGCTGAGCTTTTGGAAGTTGTATCTGAAAATACAACTAGAAATCTGTTTCGGGGCAGCTTCAGCAAAAGCCGTTTCTAAGGTGTATGGGCAACAGGTCTGGGGCTATTTTTACACCACTGTCTGAAATAAAATACACCAAGGACGCTGAAGCTCAGCACTGCTTTAATTGCCACTGACGGGGTGACTGCCAAAGCCAGCAGATGCAAACCTAAGCCTGAGCTCAACCAGACAACCATGTTCTACATAGCTCAAGTCGAAGAGTGGTCGGAGCTACAACGGGATAGGACATCCATCCAGGTGTAACTCCACCACAGCACAGGGACTCCAGCACAGCTCCAAGCACCACAGCACACCATGGAATGCTCTCAGGGCACAGGGTGGACTCATTTGAGTAAAGACTGCTGATCCCACCTGAGAGTTACAGCAAATACCCCAACAGTCGATTCCAGACAAAGCTCCAGTTCAAACACCAGCGAAGGTCCATACTGCACAGCGGCCACAGCATGAAAAAGCCCCACAGTTCTCCTGAGCAAACCCCACTGCTTTAATGTGGTAGTAGCAGCCGAACGAGGGGACATCAGCTGGAGGAGCAAGCTTGGCTTTGGTTTTACAGAGTGGTGGGAGCATGTGCCACTAAGCTGGGAACCTGATGTGACAGCTTCAGAGGTGAATTCGGGAAGAAGCTTGAAAAGGCTGAGGCAGAGTTACTGTCTCAGCACTGCTTGTCTTGGTTAAGAACATGAAAGAGGCTGGCAAAATGATTTGTTTGCCACCCACAGAAAACTTGCAGGCATATGGCTTTGTGGAATGGGCTGACGGTTCCCTGACACCTGCTGGAGTTCATTTATTTCTCCTTTTAGGAGCAGGGAACTTTATTCAATTTGTGCTCTTCCTCATTTCTAAACTGAGGGCATCTTGGGAATACTTCAGATACATGGGAACCTCTCCGAACTAGCTACCTCAAATTTGTAACAAAAAAATACATTTTGCCTGGGTAACTTCACCTTGGTGGCCTTTACAGAGCTTGTTCTCCAGCCACAGCAAGCTGCGTACTGTGCTCCAGATACAGCATTACATACATACTGTGCTCCAGATACAACATCTACACTATATTCCACAATATTCCACAATTCCTGATCAACCAGAAGTGTCAAACAACCCAGGTTTTCACAAATCTATGCAGAGAGGGGAAAAAAAAACCAAAACAAACCAAGCTAGGTATTCTTTGCCCAAGAAATAAAAAACAATCCAAAGCATCTGAAATTCATGTCAGTGATATTTTGGGGAGAGGTATCCAGACTATGAAATGTCACTGTTCTGGGTTCTTTCATGAACATCACAGACAAAGCACCACTGTCTGCCACAGAGCTATCTTACTCATGCCTAAAATAAAGGGGAAGCAGGATCAGGTCTTCAAAGGCACCTAAATGCAAACTGAAGTCCTCAAATCTTTATCATGCTTGTTCTACCCCTGACAGAGGGCAGCAGGTATGCCAGCCTGGAAATAAGCCACCACATTAAACTGAATCGGAAAGAGAGACAAGGAATGTTAAGAGCTTCTCCCACTGAAAACGGTGCTTCTCTGACCACCTCTATGAGAATTCTGCTATTGCGTGCTACAGCCTGCTTCCACCTACCACTGCAGAAAAGGGGAGATAAGAATTAGAAGTCAGACCTACACACTGAAAATCAATTAATCTCTTCTATGATTATTTATCCTACCTTTCAATAATCCTGTGAGGATTGCCATTAAAGTCTCAAGGCCAACGAAAAAGTAATTTAAATGAATTCCAAGGTCACGGTCTCCCCTTGGATTGCTACATTAGGTTGTTCAGCAGCAGCTGTATCCCTCTGCGCTAAGCTCTTCTTGTTTTAGATGTTTCCTGTTCATAAAATGAATGGGAAAATAGCAACCACCCTACAGGCCCCTTAGCCCAGATGCTCCAACATGCTGCATAAGGTCTGCTGGGAGAGCGGAAGGAAGGCTGCAGGTCTGCAGTGGGCATCTGTGACGGATGTGCTCTGAGAAGACGCAGTGTCACGTCAAGCGTTCGCTGGCATTAAAACTAAAAAACTAAGCACGGGAAGTGACTCATTCAATCCCGGGTGAGAAGAGAAAGGTCACAGTCAACACAAGGATGCCCCACAGCCTGCTCCAAGCACTGAAGGCCTCTGAGCCTCTCTGGGTCATGGCTGATGGAAACACCCAATGGACCTGTGAGTGTCTACACAAGAGGTACAAGTCAGAGTTACTCTCCATGTGGCAGCAGAAACCAGTTCGGGTTCAGTGCCTGGCTTTGCTGAACAGTTCTGGACAACTCCTTTCCCCTCTCAACACCTCATCTTGCTTCTCTTGCACAAAAGGAGCCCCAGGCCACGGGAGCCAAGGTGCCTGAATGGCAAAGAGCACACAGAGTGTAAAGGAGGAGTCCTACAAGACAGGACAAAGAAGTCAAAGCTTACAAAACTTAGTTGTAGGACATGTGGTACAAGACAGGCCCTTGCTAACTGTTTTTAAAATAGATGTCTAAATGAAGCAAGGATTCCACTTTCCCAGCTTATTTATAATCAATCTTCTCATTTGCAGCTCGCAGGCAGGAGATAAACAGCCCCTTTCTTCAGTGTAGTCGCTGTCACACAGCTTAGCTCAGCTGCACCCCCAGAACAACGGCGATCACAGGCCCCTAGATGACTCCAGCACAGAGACATCACCTCCCTCCAGAATCCTACCGCAGGGCAGAGGACAACACTCGCTCAGCACTGCGTCCTTCCTAGAGCACAGCCTTCCTCCAGCGCAGAGGCAACAGCCAGGTGTGGGCAGAGCGATGCTGCTGTGCAAGGGCAAGCAGCACAAGCACAAAGGGAAGGAACAAACATAGGGAGAAACCTCTTTTCCAAGTAAACATTGTATATTTGTTTACAGCAGCCTGTTTGGCACCATGGCAGAGATTCATTACACAGAGCACAGTTGCTACAAACGCTTTCAGAAGTGAACTAATGCAAACACTTCTACTGTTAAACCGAGTTTTGCCTGCAGAAGGCGGGCAGAAAACCAGTCATGCAGTTCCAGCTGAGCTCTTGCACGTGCTGTCTCGGCGCTGTCCCCAGAACATAAATCTCTGTTTCTCTCTGTCATTCACTGTTTGTTTCTTCCAGGTTATTATGGCTCTATAAACAAACACCATGCTTTTGGTCACGTCCTCTCATTTAAAGCCAACATTGTCTGAGGATCTGAAGGGTGCATGATAAGCAACAACAGATAAAAGCAACATCCAAGCAGTTGCGGACATGGAATTTCTGACATGAAGAACCCTAGAAATAAATTAAATTGCAAATAAAGATTTTAAAGAATCATTGCATTTCTGCCATTGACAGGCTGCTTGAGTACTGTTATCGCATACCAGCTCTTTATTGTATGATACCAGCTCTTCATCTATCCATAGCTGCATACCAAAAATACCTCCATTAGCCTGATGAGAAAATGAATTTGAAGCACAAAGCACGTCCTGCTTTCAGCAAGTGGGTCACTAGCAGTTCAGCCTACACTCATGGAGGATTTACAGACAACTACAAGAAACAACAAAAAAAATAATCTCAAAAAACTCAGATGCACCTTTCATCTCTAAACATTTACACCTGGGGATACACCTTTGGTTTCTCC
>NW_010261381.1:0-14987 GCF_000690775.1 Eurypyga helias
TCCTGGCTGAACCCAGCACATCCACTTTAAATCCCTCATACATTACTCAGCTAAAAAATTTCTAAACTTAAAAGCAATAGGTGTAGTTATTTACAGATGGCCTTAGAGAATAATGAGGTGGAGAATACAGAACTAAGACTGTCTTGCTTTTCTATAGTCAGATTTTTTTTTAATCTCCATGTGATACAGAAGCTTATGTAAAGTACAGCTTACAAAATTTGGCCCATAATTAACTGCTGCTCAGTTTTTTGTTGTCTTGGATAAGGCAACGGATTGGCCCATTGAATAAAAAAGAAAACAATGTATTTTTCAACTGATAATTACCTTTGATATTTAACAAATGAGCACAGTTTCTCATGTTATTACTTAATGCAGATTCATCCCAAGAAGCATTTCCAAAGAAATTGAACAAAGCTAGTGCTTGCAATCAAGCGACTGGAGAATTGTGTAAGAACATGTTGCTAATCCATGTACCATGCTCCAGAGGAAGTCGTCAAACAAATTTAAATGCATTAGCATACTGTGATAAAAATTAGGAGGCAGCAATTCCACATGAATTCATTTAAATATAGGCATGGGACTCTTAGTGCGTGAAAGGGAGAGGGTCATTTACATGTTACTGCATCTCAGGGACATCAGTTCTTGAAAATCTGTTGCAAGGAGTACATAAGTCAGTATATAAAATGGAGGAAAGACACTGAGAAGCCTTTGAAGTCAAGCAAAAAGAAAAGTATTTGTGGCAACATCAGCATCCACCAAGAATAGTTTTGCACTAATAGAAATCTAAGATTTTCAAAGGCAAACCAGTGTTTGCAAAAACTTTTGCAAAAAGTGTTG
This sequence comes from Eurypyga helias, assembly GCF_000690775.1. Classification (NCBI taxonomy): domain Eukaryota; kingdom Metazoa; phylum Chordata; class Aves; order Eurypygiformes; family Eurypygidae; genus Eurypyga; species Eurypyga helias. Next base: position 838 of record NW_010261381.1, read on the forward strand.
TGGCAGTTGCCAATACTGGACACAGTTTTTCTCTAGCAGAGACAACAATATGCTACAATATTCTAAAGTATGAGTTCATTTAGACATAGACACTGTGTGTCAAAGAAGCAGATAAATGCACTAACATGGGTTTTAACTGAGGAGATACTAACTTATGTGTGCTAGTATAAAAAAATATTGCCAGTCTGCCAAGAGAAATGCTTTGTTTGCCACAGTGATGCAGTCTCGGTTATCTGTAAGGAACACACACATGTATTTTGTAGGTGAAAGATATGATACCATGATCACTAGAATTTGCAATAATTATTTCATCCTTTCCTTCACTATATTGGTTTTGCCTGGGTAAAACGAAATCAAAATGAGTATGTAAGTTGCCCTTTTTGACCACAGCATCTCCTGCTTGATCACTTTGTCAAGCCTGTAATTCTGCATACAAAAGGTAGCATCAGTTTGTTTGGTTTTTATATTACAGATGAACAAAACTCTTTGGATTTCATTGGGTTGTCACAGTTATTCTCTGGAACACAGGTTCTGAGAAGCATGAAACTTGTTTATAGTGATTTTTAACGCAAACCATGTATTTGCTGCTGAATCCCTGGTGCACAGAGTAGCTACCATTCAGTAACTGACACGCTGATCTCAGGAGGCATTTCCCATTATGACCTGTGAGATGACAGCTCCTGGTATTTACAAGCAAATGAGCAAATAAATGAATATTAGTGAAATGTTTGCTCTAAAACAATGACGTCTCTAGCAAACTAGAAAGAAAATAAACCCATTAAATACTTCCTTAATTAAATTAAATAAACCTGATCCTTGCATTACAGGCTTGTACCCAATATACCAATCGATGACAGGATCATACAGGCCATTAATTATACTCCACTATCTGATTTCAGGGTAGGTTCTTCCTGATCGTCAGCAAACCCATGAGTTATCATTCAAGTCATCAGCTGGGGACAAGTTTATGCCTAAGCAGGAGAGCCATTCCTTCACCTACAGTGGTTAAATGACACATTTTCTTCAAGGTAACAAGCACATTATTCAATATAGGCAGGACCCCTCTATAGGTAAGAGTCTTAATGACGTCTTAACTCCTTATCTCCTGTAAAGCACCTGTTTGGTTTCTCCTCCAATGTTTTCTGTTGTATCACATCTTGCAGGACAAATTTTTTCACATGGGACTCTCCCAGGCGATTTTTTTTTTTTTTTAATGCTGTATGCAACACGGTAAATTCACTCAGCTTTTTTATTTATTTTGATATTTATAAGATATTTATTTGTGCTTGGTTTTTTTTTTTCCAAGGTTGACCCCCTAAGGAAGACATGATTATCAATCTCAAACACTCATACCCATGATACTGGAGTATATGCAGCATCTGTTCTTTCAAAGGAGTTAAAAGGTCATTAGCATACTGGAAGCAACGACCAGCTGCAGTAATGCTTGTTTTCTTCTAGCCCGGGCAGAGAGAGAGGGAGAGAGGTGAGATAATGTGTCTGAATGATGAGCAAGTGGCAGTGGAAGGTATTGCTTTGGGTCTTATACACCCTATATAGTATACACTGCTGTATACTTACAGCAGTACTTACTACTTGAGATTTTAAGGACTTAAGTATTTAAGTAGTTAAGTTGTCCCTTAAAGGTGTCATCCCATGTATGCTCTGCTTAGCTGTATTGTGCAATGCATCTTCTGTTCTTGTTGCACTGGTATGTTTCTGGAACAAATTTTACCAGTCCTCTAGAGAAAGGTCTTTTGTTAGTGACATTTCGCAGTGAATTATCATTTTCATTTTGGTTATAGCTTTTCTTCCTCAGACTGATGAAATAGAGCGTAATGCATCACAGGGAACCAATAGGTGTGAGGTTTAAAAGATATATGCACATCTGTGTCAAAGAAAGCCAAGTGTGAAGAAGCAGAAGTATGAAGCCAGTTCCATTTATCCTGTATTGCCAATGAGCAGTCAACAAGGACCAGCTACCTTCTTTCATCCCTGCTGTCAGACAGACCCACCATGCCCAAACTTTCACACATGTGCTAGAGTACTTTCCCTCCAAGAAAGGCCCACAGTTCTGGGCATAACATCTTTAAGTTTTCATAGGTTGCCTCAGAGACTGTGATACGTGGTCTTTTGTTTCAATCATCATTTTCCACAACGTTCTTATAAAAAAATACAACATATTAAGCCAGAAGATGCCACATGACAGGCCTGAAGGAAGAAGTTTAGGCAGGCTGTGGACACATCAAGTCTGGAGGCACTTCCAGGGCACACAGTAACTCAGTACATGAGATGAGAAATTGATATGGAGGGCCACTGGGAGCAATAATTCATATCCCCTGTCGGCGACCATCAGAAAACCCTACAGAGCTGCTGGATCAGCACAGGGCTGCAGAGGCTCATCCTTGCAGCACCAAGCACTCCCTCACCAGAACACTCTTCAGATCCTCATAATGAAAAATTCATCACATCTCAACCAGGTGACGTTTTTGTTTCTGTTCTGATTCTTATTGAGAGGGAGAGACAGATTCAATTTGGGTTTGAGAAAAAATTACCTGTTGAACCATCCTTTGGTTCAGGCTTGATGTTATTATTACAAGTATGTTATTAATAAATGTGTAATCTGTTTAAACCAGCTGCAGCCCAGAGGACTTGTTTTAGACACCACTGTCAGAGTGATCATAAGAAAATGTTCAGAATTTTCTTGGCTCCGGGGAAACAGGCTGGGGTCAATCAACACCTTCTTGCTCTGTTGCAATGAACACCTGGAAATGAAAACCTGTTTTCTGTAGCTGTTTTTCCAACATGTAAACAGAATGATAATATCCATAATGGGCTGGGAACTGTTGGAGCAGTAGAAGGGACCTGCCCTGCCCTGTGGAGCACTCAGGAAGGTGCTGAGGAAGCAGGAGGTGAGTGCCTCTAACACGGTAGTGGGGTGCTCTGGCAGACACCTGCTACATCTTTGACATATGCTGCATTGACCTATGTTTTCTAAAGAATATGTATAATATAGCCATAGAAAGGGAGCTGAAGTGCATCGTGGAAATTTATTAAACCACTGCCCTTCTGTTATTCCCTTAAACCTCCCTGTGGTAAACTCTTAAGTATGTGATCTACACCTGGAGATAATTTTGTTTAGCAAAGGCCTGACATAAAATAGCAAGAAGGTATTCAACTATAACAAAATATATAGTGCAAACAATGAAAGGAATCCTGGGTTTCTTTCATTCCTCTGAAAGGACTGAAAGAAGGAATAACAAGCATAAGCAGTTTCAGGTGTTGAATTTGAATGGAACAATGCAGACATTGCAATGGCCAGTGATAGCTAAGTTGTAATATCCTAATAGGGAAACAACTGGGAAGGGAACAGTGGTTGCAACTGTAAAAACAGAAAGCAAATTATAATAGATTTTTAATTAAAGCTTAAACCACTTTCCTTAAATAATCTAAAGTTTACACCTGTAAGCTGTTTCTTAATTTTCCCTAAGGAAAACCTATAAATTCTTTGAGTTAAAATCTGAATTGTCTGCAACGAAAAATCAGAAAATTAATTTTTTTCAGTTTTGGAAGGAAGACCTTTCTGTTATGTACTGTTTCTAAAAGCATGTGTACTTCCCATACTATCTAAAAAAAAAAAAAAATAAAGTAATTGGCATTGTCATTGAGCTGAAGGCATTAGATCAATATTAGCTTGAGAGCTCCCATAAATCTTGTCGTTTTAAGTTTTAAATTACATCACTGAATATAAAGTGTATCAAATGTAGATGATCTGAGTATTAATCTCTCATTATTGTGGAAAGGATGATTAACTGTATTGAACCTTCACCTGAATTTCTTTGGCAGGGCATTGAAAATTTACCTTAATTTTCTTTTGGTTTTCTTTGAAAGTTCAGGTAAAGATAAGAAGGCTGAGTGTTCAAACTTAGATGTTTTCTACTTATATAGTTCATAGAGATAAGGATGCCTATTTTATGATGTGAAATAGTAAAGGATTTTATGCACTCCAATTTAAACTGTTGCTATCATTGTTGCTAATAAAGTCTCTAGTTCACAGAAGATGGTATGCTATTTAAACAAGACCAGCAAAGTATATAAATCAGCATGTATGAAACAAAAAATGTAGAATAAATCCTGGTGTTGGCATATTTCCTTCTGAAGCTCTGCAACAAATTAGAAATAATTCCAAAGAAAGGCTATCTTTTACTAGATGACACTTTTATGAAACTGTTTTAGCTTTCTCTTTAGTGCAGGAAAGGAATCATTACAAATAGGATAAAAGTGACCTACAGATGATAAATTTTCTCCTAGCTATTTCTTTGTATTTGGTTCTTCAGGATTTATATTTAATAAATACAGTAATTTTAGATATGTTTACTTATATTTAATTTTGAAATAATTACTAGAAAAATATGTAAGCCTTGATGTTACTGCCACAACCATTTCACATTCATTATGTATGAAAGAGCATATAAAGCGTATTAAAGCTTTGATCATCAGAAGGCCTAGATATAATCTGGCCTCTTTGTTGTTTTTGGCTGGTGATTGTCTACAGTAATCTGTTTATATTTGACACTATCACAGTGCTCTAAGATACTAATATACAGCAATATTAGACAACTACAATGACTGTGGGATGGAAATTTCCATTTGCTCTGGAAAATATTCATCAACTCTGCGATGACAAAAAACATAATCACTGTAATTAGGTTGTTCCATATACAATGCATTTCAACTCATCATTCTTAGATGGATTTTCTCCAGTTCCCCCTACTCTAGCTAAAATGTATTTCTTTTTTACCTTCTAGAGGTCTTTGTTATTTCAGTGGTTCTGTGAGAAGCTTTCAAAATAACTGCTAGTCACACTCAAACAACTAAATACTCTATTATCAAGAGTTCACTAATTCTTAATATCATTACAACTACTTCATTACTGAGATTTGAATATCCATATAGTTTCATGTTTTTGGTGTAATACAAGATGCTTATTCTGGTTGCCTCATATGGCTTACAGAGTTTTCTCTGAAGAACTTTCACTGGCATTAATAAGCTTTGGACCAGGAATTTTGGGCCATTAGTTGACTATATTTAAGAGTAGCAGAAGGATATTTGGACTGATTAACTAGTAAGGTCTACATTTGGGAAAAGTACCTATGGGGCAATAAGAGACAGAAATGGAGAACTTTCTGCTGAAATTATTTGGAAAAAATAGTTCTTAAATGCCACAGTCCCAAGGTCATGGTAATTGCAGTGGCACAAGAAGTCAGGCAGAAGAGAAATTTCACAGGTCCAGGAAAGACTCTTGCAGGGAAGTCAAGAGTGCCCAGGCAAGGGCAGGCAGTGTGCCCCAGGCAGCAGCAGCTCGTAGCTCTGCTAACATCACCTGCTCCTGGGCTGGGGGGCAGGTTTTGAAATGTGTAAAACAAAACAAAACAAAAACCAACCAAAACAACACCACCAAAATCCTGACAGAAGAACAACCTCTTTTGGATTAAAAGACCCCACAAACTCAGCTTAATTTTTAATTCTCTGCTTCATCTTCAGCACATTGAAATGCGGTTAACAGTAGCAAGTGTTCATACCAGATAAGGGAAATGTTGCTACTCATATAATTATGCTGTTTCTATAGCTGAGCCTGGCAGTGAGACAGAGCAAGACATAGCATCACACCATTAGGACAGTTAGTGCCTTTGACAAGAATCCATTTTCCAGTGATCAGAGATGCAGTTTCTATTACTTCTTCTGTGCAAGCTCAAACATCAATGAAACAAATATTTTCCAGAAGACAAGTTGCTTTTAAATCCTTTTTTGCAATGCTGATGTTTTTAATGTGTTTTTATAAAACTCCAACAAAGAAGACAAGTGTGAAGATCAAGAAGAAGTGCATACAAATAGCATCTTTAATCTGTATCTGTAATAGGAACTGAGCTTTCTTGGTACTACAGACATACATTTTTTAAATGACTCAGGCAAATCCTTTCCTAAATATATTCATCAGTTTGGGGTTCTTTTGCTTTTTCCTTACCTAGCATAATGCCTTCAGAAATCTCATTTTTCAGAGTAACGTTCAAAAATTGTGCACAGTAAGTCATCTGGGGTACTCAACAAAGTTTTGTTGGTGTGCAACTCCCCCCACGTGTGAAAACACCACCACTGTGGGCTCATGCATGCCATCTGCTGGCACTTTCTGAACCTCTTATAGCCACATTTTCTGACCCCTCCAGTGTTTCTCCCAGTGACACTGAGCACCCTCAATACCGATTAAGTTCTATCACAGTTATGGGCAGGTTTTCCTGAAAGGCAGCATCTACCCAGCTGGACACCCGGCTCCTGAGTTTCTGAATTTAATAAGCACTTTTAAAAAGATATTTTTTCCTGAATATCGTTCTTTTTAAAACATGTTTTTTTAATAATGCGGGTATAACTATTTCTTGCATAAGTAAGAAGTATTTTGAAAAATACTGGTTAGTATTTACATGTTTCTTCATGAAAAATATTTTATTTCAGTGTGATTCAGTGTCATACACATACAACCATCTGTGTGGGTAAACAGTTTTTAGTATATAGAACATGCACACTTCGTGCCAGTGATTTATATAATCTTGTAACAGTAAAAGAATGTTGAAAAAGGCATGTTGACATAATGCAGAATTGTATTTGCAAGCAGTAGTTCCTTTCAAGACTACATTTTATGTCTTTTCAATTGCTTTATTAGTAGGGCAGTTAATTTCAATTTTAAATGTATGCACTGGCAGTTAAAAAACTTTTTTGTGAATATGTACAAAAATATGTGTCAATGCATGAATATACAAATGCATGTATGTATATGAAGATAGATTTGGATGTTTGTGTGTCTCAGTGTTTTTGTAAGGCAAGTAAACCAGCAACGTCTGAAAACATTTTGAGCCCCACTAGAATTTTCTTGTATTTAAAGAGATATGTATACACATATGCACATTCATGTATACATGAGCACTCATGTAATAACCCACCCTGTGTTGGTAGGCTGAAAAGTAAGCAGCTGAGTCATATATAATAGCAGGCAAGCTGAACTGCTTGCTACTGTTTCACATATACCCAACTACCGTTCTTCAGAGAAAGATTGAAACCTGCGTGATATTCTTATTCACTAGTGGCAGTAATCACTAGTAGGGAGATGGTTAAGAGGCTGAAGAGGTAATCTATATATCCTGGGAAGATCAACAAAATAATTGAGCAACTCCATCCTGTCTGCACAAACCAACTGCCTTGTCCTAGGGTTGGGGATGAGGGCTTGTGAGCTCAGCTCCTACCTAAATATAACAATCTTAAACCATTTGCCATATATTAATTGTTGGCTCATCAGAAATGACATCAAAATAACAGAAATGCCTCAGCTCAGCCAACCACTGGAGGTGAGTTAAAGCAGTAAAACATCTGTCATTGAACCTTCTCTTTGTGTCTGTTTTATGAAATCTTCAAAGGAGGAACCATGCTTACGTGCTTTTTTTGGAAGGGGCTTAATAAATTGCTGCTGCGAAGCACAGAGAAAATAAAAAGGCGAAGAAAGATGCAAGAGTAACTCCATAAAGAAAACATTGCAACACTCAAAGAAATGCAAGAACGTCCAAATCATGTTTCTTGAAATGCAAGACATGGCTACCCTGAGTCAGACAGGCACTGTACCACTGAACATGCCAGTCTGTGGAAATTCAGAGCTTAAATGACAGACATTCTAGTTTAGAAAATGTAATAGTGGTTAAGCACAGAAAAAAAATATTCAAAAAATTATCTCTTAAAATGCTAGCACATGAGAAATAAACAATCGATGAATTCTCTAACAATGCACAGTGGAGATAGAGCAAAAGCATAAATCTTCTAATCTCTGCCCTTCACTCTTCCTCCCACACTATTCCAACAATGCAAGTCTTGCTTTGTGGATTTGCTTGTTCTACTTAGGTTATCTCTGAAATGGAAAAATAGCACACATTGAATTTACATTGGTTTCTATAAATGAATATATTATATGTTTTTTAGAATTGGTTTGATAATCTTATGAAAGTTTTCAAGGCACTAAACCATTAAAGTTAAGCCTCTTATAAAGACCATATTTAGAAAAATGTCACAGTGACACATTTCTGGGAATCATAATTAAGAGAAAAGGGACTGACAAGAGAAGACATTATTCTTCACAGAGGAATAGGAGAGGTAACATAAAATAATTTTTCTGTTACTTATATAAATCATTTGGTGCAATTATAACAGTGTTCAAGGATTAATATTGGAACGTTAGAATGATAGCATTTAAAATAATTGCTTTTGTTCCTTTAATCTCCTAGTTTCATTGTTCTTTCATCTTGTGCTTAAATCCAAATGTCTGCATTTGAAAACTTTTAAAAAACATTTCACCAGAAGAGCTCATGGAGATATATTATTTCACTTTCATTTCTGTCCTGAGGCTATAGTGTTTGACAGTTACAGAAAATAGTTTCAAGGACAATATAATGACAGAGATGGAATAAATTGAAGGAAAGTATAAACTACTTAGTTGCAGAAATAATTTGTTCTTGTTCTAAAACTGTAGCCAGGAATAAATATTTTAGACTGCAAAAATGCCTTTAAATCAAGAGCAAGCTTTTAAAAATCTGCTACTATTTAATTCACTGTTAGCCACATTTTGAAGGAATGTTCCTAACATTATCCAATTATCACTTTCTCTCCAGACTACAAAATTATAGTGAAAAGTTGATTACATATATATTCTGAAAATATTTAATCATCCCATCAACAGTGTCTTGCTAATCAGGCATAAATCTGAGGGATTAGTTAAAATATGGTGGTTGGTTTCTCAGTGCTGAAATACAACAGATGATCCTCCAGCTGTCCCTTCTACCGGGGCTAAAACTGCTCCCACATGCCACGGTGGAGCTCAGGGCAGCAGGCTTTTGCCTCAATAGCTACAGGCCTTTTCCACACCCTTTTCCCTCTCCTGTTCATATCACATGCCACAACCTTCTCCTAAAGTAGTCTGTATTGTTTTTAGGTGACAGGAACCTCTGGCTGAAGGACGTGCCCCTTGGTTACCACTATGCTGACGGACACTCTGCAACAGGACAGTTCTAGGCTGGGGCCTGGCCTTACACATGCCTGTTAATGACTTCCTTGTGGCCCAAGAGCCACCCAAAAGAAGGTTTAACCATTAGGTGTACATGGGGTTTGCAAAAGCAGAAGCTTCAGTACCCTGGGATTTCAGATACTGATGGAGTTAGGCTGCAAGTTTTTTCTAAGATAAGGTTAAATTCTTGCTTTACCAGCTGAGGTTGGTGCTTTGAGGATTTCCCCCACTGTGCCCACACTGTCGTGGGCAAGAAGTTGCTTCAGTTAGGAATTTCAATGCTGGCCCCATAATACAGTCGGAAATACCATGTATGATCTAATGTGTAATGAAACAGAGTTGTGTGCCTGGGGATGAGTTGCTTGGGCAAAATAGAAAGAAGCATCAAGCACGGGGGTAAGTACAAAATCTCAGCCCCAGCCCAGGGTTAGGAACCTGGCTCATGCGATGGGCAGGTATCTCCATGACTGTGGGATAGAGAAACCAAAGGTATGAAAAATGACTCAGAGTTAATGAGGTATGTACCGATAACAAGAGTGTATCAATTAGGTCCGAAATCACTAATGACTTTGAAAGATGCATCTTTATTTCAGACCTGAAGTTTGGCTTTTCTAATTTTAGTGTTTTAAACAGTCCTCTGACTGTGTTGTAACTACAGCAAAATAAAGCTAGAGGTTGGTGGTTAATGCACTCTGCTGTGTAGAAGAAATATTTAAATTTCCTAAGGTCAAATTCCCTTGCTGCCTGTGCAGAAACATAAAACATGGATCAAGAACTTAAAAAACCTGAAATAAACAACAACTATGGAAAGACTTTCAGCACCTCAGAAGTGGCAACAGGAATGTGGATATACTTTTTAAAAAAAATGTTGATGTGGAAGTCCCCATGTCTACTTTCTGAAATTCATTTCAAGTCTTTTATTGTTTCTAACTTTCATGAATGGGATGATTTAACCCAGTCTATTATCCTTTAGCTATTTTGAAAGTCTCAACCATACTTAATATTTTGTACGGTTACAGCAAACGTGTCTCTTTATTATTTTGGAAAAGCATGTAAATATTTATGACCTAATATACCAAAATTGATTAATGATGTCAGGTAGCTAAGTTTACACACTTAAAGAAACCTGATATTAAATGCTGATTTAATACTCAGTGTTTTCTTTCTATGCATATCAAATGGAGCACTCTGTGAATTACTGACTGCTTTTGAAAATGTAAACCTATGTGTCTTTCAACTTTCTGATTAATATACATAAAGGTAGTGGTACACAATTCTTTTCAGAGTAGCTATGCTTGCAATGCCTAGATTAAATAATTTTGAAGATGTTATGAAGAAAACAAAAAGACAACAAAATCAAAACAAAGTCTGAACCTGGAAAAGTGTTTTAGAAATACTTATTAATTTTTTTCTATGTTTAGGTTTATTCTACTTTCAACAAAAATAACAAGTAGAAAAGATGAAGGATAAAGAAAAAAACTTTCATGAAAACAAGTTCATTTTGGGGAATCACAGCATAACTTTTAACTACTGTAAGACTACTGTGTCTCTGTAATAATTACATAAATGAATCCTTCTTTATTTCATACTATATTCCCAGCCTTACTGTTTCCTCAAGTGCCATACCCTTTCTATTTTTCTTAATACCTCCCCAATAGCAGCCTACTAAAAGGCTTTTAAATAACTTATGCAAGCATTTCTTTCTTTCCTCTTTCTTTTTTTTGAAATTAATCACCTATAAAACTGCATATTCTCCAGATACTATGAGATGAGGATTGTCCCCATTTTGCATAAATTGCTTTTTTGTTACTATTACAAGGCTTATAGGCTCAGCTCCTTGTTAACATGGCTCACAATAAAATTGAGTTTGCTCAGGTCACACTAGAGACTAGCACTTGCCCAAAGACATTTTTGTGCTTATTGCCTTCTATCCCCAAGAAATCCTCCTCACTGAGCAATAACACTGTTAAATTTGCATCCATTTGACCTGGGTTTGCAATCAGGGGCATTTCTAATGTACTTCCTTCTCTCAGTTTCACATGGGTCATAACTTTCACTTTCTAATTTCCTTTGGATGACTGACAGCTCAACAGTGGAGGTAAACGAGGAAGCTTTTCTCAATCCATCCCTCTATCCATCCATCCATCTGACAAACTCTCCATCACCTCAGGCTTTTTTCCTTTTAAGTCCTGCTGTAATTTTGGTTATGATTGTCCCTACTGAGCAATCACAAAGGTTGAAATGAAGCCACTGGCAGTGGTAAGGCTAGGTCCAATACTGTTCAGGGGGGCAACCTGCCCCCCTGGATGCTTGTTGGAGGATGGCAGCAGGATCTGAGAGGCCAACTTTTCTTTCCCAAAGCTTGAGGTATCTCTGTGACTTGCCCCCGTTATCATCAGAAAAAGTATATAATGTCATCTAAAATAAAGAAGGATATAGCTGTTCCTCCACATGTGACTGCAAACAAAAGCATGCTTCCAAATTTATTTTTCTGTTGCTATTCAAACAAGAGGGGTTGCAATTCTTGTAAGCTTTTTGACTTTCTGACTCTCTTTTCTAATCATTATCCTAGTTTAAACAACTATCCTTCAATCCTGCAACAATTCCGTTACAGTGACAATTCAGTCATGCTTAATATATAGTGTATGCTTTACTCCAACGTTCCCCTTATTTAAAAAATGCAATATAAAAAAAAAAATCTTAATTTTAATATGCATAACACTAAAATTCCCACCTCTCACCCTCCTCGGTACATGAGGTAAGCTCTAATCTCTTTCTGAACCAATATGTACTACACGAAGAAAGTACAGTAAAGTGAGAAAAAAAAAATTCGTTACTCAAATAACCAAGATATGTATATTCATATATTCACAAAGAAATTCAGCAGTGTTTTTAAAATGAGAGAGTCCTGGAGATTTTCCAGCTTTCTTCTGGCACTATCAGTAGGAGATATTTCAAGCTGCTGTTTCTTCATCACAAATGCAGAGTCACTATTAAGTAGCACCCAGCTATCCAGTAAAAATGCATTTTACTACATTATCAGCTTAAGTAGTATTGAGAAAAAGTGTTTGGTTGACTGAAATCAACACATGAAATACATTTTGTTAGTAACTGTATCAATTTCCTAATCAACACTGCTTGGAGTTGACAGAATAATGCTAAACAATGCAGAAAACAGGGCACACACAGAAAGGAACTCTGTAATATTGAGAAAGGAGGCATTCTGACAGGCGCGGCGAAGAGAAGAGAAGAGAAGAGAAGAGAAGAGAAGAGAAGAGAAGAGAAGAGAAGAGAAGAGAAGAGAAGAGAAGAGAAGAGAAGAGAAGAGAAGAGAAGAGAGAAGTGTCTCTACACATCTTTTCATTCACACATTGCAAGTGTGAAAAGAATATCCAAGCATCATTTGCCACATGCTCTGAAGAGCAACTTTTTTGTCACATTCAAGAATTTTAGAAGTATGAGAGAAAAAGCTGAAATGGGACAGCGGTACACAACAGATGGGCTGAATTTCACTTTATACCTCTAATAGGAATGACAATTTCCTTAAACTAAGATTTTCTGTAATGAAGTTATTTACAAATGCCAATAAATATGCATCTTAACAGTGCCCACATGAAATAGGAGTATTGCCAGCGTTCCCACAAGACACGGAACTAAGCTGTAGGGGTTCAAGATCAATTGTCAAAAGTATCATCTAACTTGAAAGTCCATTTGAGAAGTTTGCAACCTGGCCCTTGTTTTGATGGCATCCTTGGAGAAGAGTACCCATGAACTTCAGCTGCAGCTGGGAATTGGTCATAATTTCTGTCAATCAGGCACCGAGTATTTCCTTTTGCTTAGCCAAATCGAGTAAATTGTGAGTAAAATGCACTTAGTGACAGCTGTGAAAACTTAAATTTTAGCCACCTGCCCACCCATCACCAGAAAGCATGTGGCAGAGGCCAGAAAAACCCAAGGTAGAGTCTTTTCTCTAGGTACATCTTTTTTGGGATAGAGTTGAAACAATTTAGGAAGTTGCCCTCTCCTGCTGTTATAACATCCACAACTACATTGTTTTAGCACCATCTTCAAGAGCTCAAGTCTGCATCAGCACAAATTCAGTGGACTAGCTTTAAATTGCCAGCAGTGAATGCAACCCACTTGTGGAGGCAGAAACCGCCAGCTAAAGGGTAGTAATGAACAGCTGGTGGGTAGTAACTGCTAAAATTGCTATACCAACTTTTGAAGCCTCAGGTGCTTTAATTTCTCCTTCCTGTATTTTTCTGCCTTAGCTGTCACATAACTTCCATTTTTACTGCATATAAGGCAGGCATCCTACAGAGATTAGCATATTTTTTTCCGTGTATTGCTAGGTTGTTCTCAGTGCATAGTCCCTCCTGTGCAGTGAACAAAAAATAGTATGTAATCATGAACTAAAGACTGTGCTATAATGCATACACTCAAGGGGAGTAAATCAGTGCTGCTTTAGGCTACCCTAGTCCCTGGGATCTTACCTTGGCTACATTTCGGGACAAAAACCTGTCATTTCTCCATGCACTGTCTCTTTTCATGGCAGAAAGCTTGGGTGCATAGGTAAGAACTGTGCTGTAGTGTTCTCTCCCCATGAGTGAGAGCACTGAGAGGTGTGCTGGAGCATACAGCAGCATCTCTGGGTCTGCTGCAGCTGAGAAGCATGTGGACTGGTTTCCCAAGTGGCACAAGTCTACTTGCTCTAAGTGTGTTACTGAAAACACACCACGCGCTACTTTGTGGAGGTCCCACCAGGGAACAGGAAGCAAACACTTCACTCCGTGAAATGGATGATTTAACTACAAAGAAATGCTGGACTAAAAATTATCAAGTTTAGTTCTTGGTGATGGTCCTTCTAAAGTCCCCTGCACTTGCTGTCAGCCAGCCCTTGCTTCTCTCTGCAGCAATTCTCCCATGGCCTTCAACGCTTTTGCGGTTTTAAAAATCTACCCTTTTCACTCTCCCTTGTCCAGCATGTGCCAGATTTTATTCCTTGTAAAAGCTTGTTTGTGTGCTCCCCCAACATTGGACCGCTCGGTGGATAAAGAAC
>NW_010261382.1:0-11639 GCF_000690775.1 Eurypyga helias
GATGGGGAGGCGGCTGGGGGGCGGCGTGTACGTGTAGATAGATATACGTGCGTGTGCATCTGCATATATACATATGCACACACGCACGTGTGTGTATGTAGATATCCGTGTGTACATATGCACAGCTCTGCGCGTTTGTGTGTGCGTGGGATAGCCCGCGTGGGAGGTACGCGTTAACCCCGGCCCCTTGGTTCCCCGCACCCTAGAGCTGGAGGGGACGGACGGGACGGCGGCAGAGAAGGCCAGCGGACAGGTGGAGAGATGGCGACGGGCGCAGACGTGCGGGACATCCTGGAGCTGGGCGGTGTGGAGTCAGAGAACACGGGCACCATCAACAAAAAAGACATCATCAACTCGGATAAGGTGAACTACAATATCCCGAGGGACTGCTGCATGTTTTCTACGGACTGACTGACCTTGCATGTGGTGTCTGGGGTGAATATTGGAAAAAAAAATGGGATAAAGCATGTTCCTACCATCAAGGCATCTTGAAATGCCTGGAGGGCCCCGCTCCAGGGTTCCTGGTGGTCTCAGTTAACTGGGCTGTGGCATTTGGGGCGGTATTTGAGCTGGAACTGTGTAAGTGGTGTCCTGGTGAGCTGGGCTTGACCTGGGATATTTTCAGCTGTCTCTAAAATTCCCATTTTGTGGAGTGTGTGAAGTGTGTTTACCGTCTAGCTCCCGAGCAGATGGAAATAATATAACACAGTCCTGTTTTAGAAGAACAAAACCATTGTCGGACTTGATTGAATGGTAAATGTCTTCAAACCGTGGGAGCAGTCCCTGTGAGAGAAAGGTGTATGGGTGAAGTTTGGGAGAACTGGGATGTGTTGCCTGTGGGAACGTGGGCAAATTAGTAAGCTCTGTTAAGGACCTATGCTGACACATGCTGCGTTTTTTGTGGTAATGTGCTAGGGTATGTTGTTGCCTTCTGTGTTATAAATTCGGGCAAAGTCTTGGCTGTCCCGTGCTTTGTGAAGTGTTGGGAAGGTCAATTTATGAGTAGTTATGAGATGTGGAGATGCTTGGAAACGAGGCAAGGGAGATGAAATCCCCGGGAGCTCTCTGGTACAGAGGTGATCTGATCTGAAGTAAAGCCTGTGCATTTGTTTAGAAAAACAAACCCCAAAACAAAATATACACAACCTCCTCATCCCTGAAAATACTTTCTGTCTTTGCCTCCACTGAAACATTTGTTTCTGAAGAGCAACACGGTGGTTTCATGACTGCCTTGCTGAGGGTAGGACACACAGTGTAATTGGTGTAGTGGAAAACTGATGCGTTTCAGTAATTTAGAGGCTGAAATGTTAAAATCAGCGGTTATCAGCTGTGTTGGTGAATAACGTGTCCGGTGAGCAGCTCAGTGGCTAGGTTCAGCCTGTGATGTTGTGCCACTGGGTCTTCGGGGTTGCCAGTTCTTTGGTCTAGATGCGTTTGTCTGTTAGCTAGCAGAGAGCTGAAGGAGTACTACTACCTGGCTGTCTCTCTTTTGGAGCACAGAATAAGATGGGTTTCTCAGATTTACTGTAATGGAAAGAGAGAGGAAGGGAAGGTGCAGTGGGAGGTTTTGGGGGGAGCCCGGGAGGCGGCTGGCAGGCGTGAGTGTAATGTTCTGAATTTCTACAAAGCACAGAAACAATCAAAGCAAAGGTATAAGCTGTTGTTGCACGGAGAGAGCAAAATTACTAATAACAGCACAGCACTTGCTCAGGAAATAGATCTGTTTTCAATTAGAAAAGAAACAGACTGATGTCTTTAAATCACAAGAAAACCATGAGGTACTTTCCAGTCCATTAGTAACTGAGAATGTTAAAATAAAAATTGCTAGGCATAAAAACATTGAAATCAGCAGGACCAAGTCATTTGTTCTCAACTCCTGAAAGAGCTGGCTGAGCTGATCTCTGGCCTGCTGATATTAACTTCTAATAAATCTGGGAACTTTGGGGGAATTCCAGAAGCCTGTGTTCAAATGTGGTGTGTGGTGACCCGTGGGTAAGTGCCTCAGTTGGCCTTACATCATTCCTGGGCAAAGTGATGGACGCACTAGAGAAAGGTGTTTGATTAGTAGTGAAAAGGTGCTGATACGATGAATGTCTGTCGTGGAGTTTTATGGAAAATAGTTGTAGTCCAAGATGATAAATTATTTTTTTTGTAATGGTATTTTGAATTTGCTTGATAAAGGTGACTTTGTGGATTTAATACAATTTATGATACAGTGTTAGTTTTACTACTGCAAGATACTCTGATTAAAAAGTTGGTAGTGATGTGGTAAAAAAGTACTTACAACTACTTACCATGTCACTATTTTTAAAGATGATGCAGTTAGACCAAATGCTCTGGACTATTCAGTAAGTGGCCCACTTTAAATGAAGTGTACCTTGGTAATGTGGCTGTTACTGTATCCACCTGAATCACAAGCTGTTTATAAACTTGTGTGTGTGGTATGAGGTGGAACGTGTCTTAGAAATCAAGTCTGACAAGGTTTTAGGGGCTATATTGAGTCTCTACCCTAAATTCCTAGTATGAAGGAGCTATGTCAAAAAAATTCTTTGCTTCCTAAGTGGGAGAGCAGATGCAGGAACGGCTTTTTTAAGTGATACCAGTAGTTTTGACACGGGGGCTACTGCCAGACCGTGATCACAGCTAGTAAAAATTGAAGTTGCTGCAGAACCAAGTGAAAAAAACTAAGAGGGGGTGGGAAGACATTTCTTAGTGTCTTCTCTGAAAGGTAGAAAATAATTTAATTGAATGCATGAATATTTTCACATGGGGACAGCACTTATGAGGTGAAAAAAGGCAGTGCGCTAGCTCCTGAAAATTACAGCCAGATACTCAACTTGGAACTTAAATGCCTGTTATCAGCAACAGCAAGTGTGTGAGGACTGGCAAGTGCTATCACTGAGGCTGGGCATGCTTTGTCTGTCGATGTCTTTCACCAGGAACTTTCCTGGAGAAATTCAAGGTGTCTAAAACCAGATAAAAGCGAAAGCCATCACAGGGCACCAGGTTACGTAGTTTAATGTTCCTTCAGGGATTGCTCCTTCTGAATCTAAAATTCAATTCTTTTGTTTCAGAAAAAATCCAAGAAATCTTCAGAGACGCTGACCTTCAAGAGGCCGGAAGGAATGCACCGAGAAGTTTATGCACTCCTCTACTCTGACAAAAAGTAAGGGCTTGTGGTCATCTCTGCAGGTTGTGGGGTAGCCTGGGCCTTTGGTGGTAGGGCAGCACCCCATTGAAAGCATGGGCAGTCTCACTTCCCAGACTGCCCTTTGTGCTTGGCCCACGCTCATGCCCTTCTCCCTTAGACAGTCATGGACAGTGTCTCTTCTAAATTCGAGAGGCTTGCTCTGTGTAGGAGGTGAATTAGGTACAAGCACAATAGTCTGGTGCAGACAAGGCAGTGTTTTTACCCCTCTGTATCTAATTCTCTTTTATCTGCAGCCGGGAATAGCACCTGCTTTTACTTCTGCCAAAAGAATTCTGCTGCAGCCTGTATTTAGTTTGCTGTGGATTGTGCCCTTGCCCCAGATGTCTCTTGAGTAGTTTGTTCTCTGTATGGATCTGTTCAAACCCATCATGATGTCCTGTGATGCAGGAAGCATTGTAGTCTAGTGCAAACCCTGGAATAAAGCTTAGACTCGGGTTTTCTCACCCTAAACATTGTGGTGGCAGATCCCACATTGAGTCCGAAATCTCTTTGGGTTTGTCCTGGGCTGCTTCTTGCTTCTCGTCAGCTGGTGCTTTTCTCCACCTCAGGGATGCACCTCCGCTGCTGCCAAGTGACACAACTCAGGGTTATCGAACGGTCAAAGCCAAACTGGGGTCCAAGAAAGTCCGGCCTTGGAAGTGGATGCCCTTCACCAACCCAGCGAGAAAAGATGGAGCGATGTTTTACCACTGGAGGAGAGCAGCAGAGGAAGGGAAGGACTACCCTTTTGCCAGGTTCAATAAAGTAAGTGGGGGCACTTTCAAACAAAAGCATATAAATAGCAGCTGGAAAATACCCTTTGGTCAGCTTCTTGAATGTCCAGACAGGAAGTTGGTTTTTTCAACTAGTGAAGGCTGAGTTAGATTTGGCCATTTTAAATTTTGCATTTTAAATTGCAGCATGGCCCGCAGCCATGTGACCACAGGCTGTGATCTCTCCGAATCATTCAAGCTAAGTGGGCTGAGTATGTGGTCAGAGCTTGCTAGAGCGTCCCGTGTTTTGGGTCTGCAGTCATTGATTTGCTAAGGATTCAGTTCCTAACCAACATCTTCCCCCTGATTACAGCTTTGGGTAGTAAAAGATACTCTTTTCCGAGCGAGACGTTAAAGTCTTAAGTCTTGTTATTTTGCCCTGTGTGAAAAAATTCGCTTGAGCTTTGTGGCCAAAAAGCTGGCTTGCAGCCTCTTGGCCAGATTCCAGCCCAGATGCTGAATTACGTTGTGTTCCCTCTGAAACTGCTTCTGTGCTATCAGTGTGGTGCAGTACCCTCTTCTTTGTGTCTTACATTGGCTTGTCACAATGTGATGTTGTAACCTCCTGCTGTTTTCTCCCAGATGTAT
Organism: Eurypyga helias; assembly: GCF_000690775.1. Classification (NCBI taxonomy): domain Eukaryota; kingdom Metazoa; phylum Chordata; class Aves; order Eurypygiformes; family Eurypygidae; genus Eurypyga; species Eurypyga helias. Next base: position 4,552 of record NW_010261382.1, read on the forward strand.
CTGCTTTGAGTGGCTGGGCCTTTCATGTCTGTTCACAAAGAAAACTACACCAAGATTTGTATTTCTAAGTCAGGACCTCCAAAGTTAGGAAGGAGCAGAGTTAGGGTGTCTCTATAATGTAATTTAACCTCCTTCATTATGGAAATCTGAAGAGGAAAAAAACCTGTGTGTGCTAACATGATTCCACAAAAGCTCTGCTTTCCTGTAACTGCATACAACATTTAAGTTTGTTAGAGCTGATGCTCTGTGGGTTACAAAGCTTGGCTTCCTGCAGAGTTAAGTGGTTGGTTGACCTTGTATGTTAGAAGGCTTGAGCTCTCGCTGATGCTTTTCTTCTTGCTGGGACATTGGTAAGAGCCTCCCGTGGTATCTCTTCTCTGATGTCTAGGGTGGAAGTCTGAAGTGTGACTCAGTCAAGGCACCTACGCTGCCGTCTGGGTGAAACTTTGGGACTGTAACTGTTTCCCTAAGACTCTGCTGCTCTAACAGTTTCTGGCTGAGTTCAGCTGAGTTTATCAGGGGACCACACACGGGTGTTGTAATTATATGATTCTTGCTTCCTTACCTTTATCATGTGCCACGAACTGACAGACAGAAGAGCCTTCAGCAAGGCTGCAACCTTTAGATTAGTGGTACAGACCTCTGTAATTGTGCCTGTGCAGATGACATGTTAGGAGCAAGTTGTTGCCCTTGTGGGTCCATGCATGAGAGGATAGAAGGCACTGATGAGGAGTTTTGCAGACATTTGCTGTGTCAGAGGAATTTTATTTACTTTTCCAGACTCTTCTGTGGCTTCATTTTCACTTCTGCCTGAATCCCTTACTCCCCTTGGCATGAGCCCATTTCGCTGTGCATTTAGCCCCACTGGTCACTTGAGCTCTTTAACCCAGCTCCCACATCACTGGCAGTTGCTGTGCCTTTTCTCTCTGCTCCCAGTCTCCCACCCAAATCCTTCCTCTTTGTGAAATCCACAATGTAAACTTGGGTTTCGCAGTGTGTGCTGAGCCTTGATCCCCGGGTGTGAAACAGGAATCTAAAAGCAGCTTCACTGATGTCGGAGCAGAAGCCCGCCTCAGCCGATATTCTGTTTCTGGTTGCCATTAGTAAAGGCTTAGAGAAAGAGACTAAGAATGGGGCAAATAGGGATCATTTCTTCCTAGCTTCTGGTGGCCTTTGGCTTAAGGATTTCTTAGCTTGGAATTTGTGTTTAATAATTCTTGCTCGGTACATCCAGGGCAGAAAGCTGCTTTGTGAATATCCCATGGTAATGAGTTCTGCAGGTTAATTCTCTGCGGTGTGCAAAGGTTCTTTCTGCTGTTCACTTTAAACTGCTGCCTGGGTGTTTCGTGTGGTGCCTCTGAGACTCTCTGTGTCACACGATGTAGTAAATTGCCCTTGCTGTGTTCTGTGTTTTCCATAATTCGACATACATCCGCCTTTCTGTGCCCTGTGTCACCCTTGCTGTTCTCAAATACCCTTTCTTTTGAAATTTTTGAGGTGGGTGGACTAGGGGTTTGTGTTTCACTTGCTTGGTGGGTTTTTACATTGGCTGCATGTCTGGGTTTTTTTTTTTTTTCTCTCTGTCTATTCTCCCCCTGTTTCTCCCCCCGCCTCCCCCAACCATTTTTAATCTTCAGTTTGTCTCTTTACCACTGCCGGGCGTTGTGCTGATGTTTTCACAGAACTGTCTCATGGCTCCAGGATCTTTCCCGAGCAGTTTTAGCTAATTTAATGCCCATCATTGTGTGAAATGTAGGACTGAGAGGGGTTTTCTGGGCCATTGAATCCTCTTCTTGGCTCTTTCAGATCCTGCACCATCCAGTCCCTTTCATAATCTGATCAAGTTCCTTTTGAAAAGCACTTGGATTGTCCTGCCCCTGTGCTTCCTTGGGAAGCTGTTCCGGACTGACTCTGCTCCATTTCTCATTTACAGGTTAAATTTTCCATGTTAAATTGGCATTTCTTTGCAAGCCGATTTCTTTGTCCTTATTTCAGTTGTTCTTTTTTTTTTCCTGTGGGTATTCCTTTCATTCCATCTAGCATGCAGTCAGATTCCCTTTCAGACTTCCTTAGCTAGGCTGCTTTCTCTTCCAATCTGGTGTGGGAAGACAAGTTCCCCACCCCATTATTCATCCGCGTTGCTCTTCTCTGTACGTGTTCCCATTTCAGTTCATCTTTCCTGAACAGGGGTCAGTAGAGTTGTGGTGGGTATTCCTGCCAAGGTCTTGTGCAACTGAAACCCTGCCAGTTTCTGCTGGAAATCCCTCGGGGGGAGGTGTGTGTCATATTTGCATTTTCATGGCTATGTTGCATTTGAAACAGTCATCCCGTGGTTGGCTCAAGCTTTCCATCTGATGAGTTCCTACCTTCTCACTTCTTGGCAGTTCTCACCTCAGCAGCTGTGAATGGGGTTGAGGATGTGTTTTGGGGAGCTCTTTGCTCTTGTCCCATTCTATTCTCTGATCAGGCATCTGCTGCCTTCCCGTCTGTCCCTCACAGAGGGCCCTGCTGGCTCTTTCCATGTAGGAAATGAAAATTTCTTACTCTACTACTCTAGAAAACACTCTTTTTCATGATGTCCATAGGACATCCTTACAGTGTCTAGTAGGATGGCTTTTCTCTTGGTGGTACTTGAAGGTTGAGGTGCTGTGCATCTCCAAGAGATATACTTGACCTTTAAGCTTTTGTGTCTGAGTGATGGAAGAAGGGCTGTGGACCTAAAGAAGTTCTTACCTGTGGGGTCAGAAATGCTCCTCTGAGCTGTATGGAGTTCTTGAGGGTGACTTTCCTGGTGTAGGACTCAGGAGGGTGTAGAGGTGTTGACGCATGTGTGTTGCTCACAGACACGCGATGTTTTATTGTGGAGGCAGGACCTCCTCGAGCTGAGCAAAGTTCCGCTGCAGGAGTGGTGGGAAGGCGTAAGGGAGGAAAGCACAGGCCTGTTTGCACTTTTGCTTTACCATGTGCCAGGACTTCCCCTAACGCAGTCAGTATTTTTACTGTTCCTTTAGTGCTCATGTGACTCTTGTGTTCTGGACAGAGCCCTGGAAGAGCAGTTCCAGGCTGGGGACAGCGCTGTGGGTTTGGCCTTTAGGCACGGGGGACACTCTGAGAGTTGGACTGTGGTTTAGCCCCGTGGCTCTGCTGGAGAAGGGGTAGGTGAGGATGGGAGGGACAAAGTTGTGCGCCAAGTTTATGGCCCTCAGTTGTACAGCACCCAGCCTTTCAGATCATCGTGGCACTGTCTGCACCAAACATGAAAGAAGTTATGTATCAAAGCAGAAGGTGTGCTAAAGGCTAGGAGCTGCAACAAAAGCAGCCTTGCCTTTCCCGTTCTTCCTGTACAAGTGAGCATGTCCCAGCCCAAGTGGAGTCGTCTGTCAGAGCCGTTTATGTCAAGTTGTTGGTGCTGCTAGATGAGAGGAATGCAGGGAGGCTGGCTGAACCTTGGCTTCACTGGCATGTTAGCCTCATTAATTTTGAAACCTGTTGTCAGGATGTGGTTTGCTGACCTCTGCCGGTGTCAGCCACCTGAAATAGTCTTCAGCCTCCTGGTTGGCTCCCCAGAATGTCGTATCTGTGGCCCTGAGATCACACATTGCTCCTTATCAAGTGCTCTGCCTGCTCGTCATGTTACTTACCAGGACCCATTGCTCAGGGTCCTGGCAGCCCTCTCCTGTCAGCCTGCTGCTTTTGTTGTTGGCTCCAGTTCTCTCAGCCCTTACCAGAGGGCAGTGCTGCAGGAGGGCTACCACGTTTTTCTTTTCACTGCGTAGACGGTGCAGGTACCCGTCTACTCGGAGCAGGAGTACCAGATGTATCTCCACGACGATGCGTGGACCAAAGCTGAGACAGACCACCTCTTTGACCTGGCTCGGCGTTTTGATCTGCGCTTTGTGGTGATTCATGACCGCTATGATCACCAGCAGTTCAAGGTGAGTGCCAGGGGCCAAGGTGCTGCTAGCAACCTGCTGCTACGGCACGTGCAGGGCTTGCTGCCCTGCAAAGACCGAATTACCCTTTATATCAACTTAATTAGGGGAAAATAATGAATTATTGGCAGCAAGGAATATTGAATTTCCAGCACAGGGCATTGCTGCTTGCTTTGTCTGTAATTAAATCCACTGTGACTTGTGCTCATTCCCTGTTGTGTTTTATTAGAAAGTTAGAAGGTTTCCTTCCCCCTGCCAGGAGAAGAATTCCTTGTTCCTTGAAGAGAAGGCAGCTGGGGAGTTTGTTTAGCTGAGCAGCATGGGTGTCCTGGATTCCAGTCTAGGCCCTGGGGGAAGGATCTGCTGATGGTCCCTGGGGATTGGGAGTTTTCCCTGACGCTGCTCCCGACTCATGGTCTGAGCTGGTGCAGGTTTGTGTCACCTCTCCTGTGAAGCAGGGACCATCAGTGCTCTGAAGACACAACCCTGGTGTCATGATCGTAGATCTGTAACTGCTGGTTCCGTGCCTTCTGGTGATATGGGGGAATGATGTGCCTCCTACAGAACAGCTCCAAATGCTGGAGCTTTTTGTTGATCTCTGAAATGCTCACATGAAGAGCCTGTAGCAAAGTGAAATAACAGGAGTCTGCCCAGCTGGGCAGCCCAAGCACCCTTGGTGCTTGGAGTACGGAACACAGCTCAGGCTCTGAGTAATGATGGGCAGCTGACACCTTCTTGGTTGTGGTGACTGGCCACTGTCTGGAGCAGCTCAGAGGAGGCCTTCTGTGCATTTGACACAGTTTCCTGTTGTCTCAAGAGGAGAGAACCTGCCAACTATCCTTGCATCCGTTTATCTGGGAGTGCTTCACTGTATATTGTCTCTAACCCTCAGCTGTATTGTTGGACGCTCTGGTGGGTGTTTCTAAAGCAGTAGCTGTGAACCTCTGACAGTTAATTCACGGGGTTCACAGAGAAACTCCCCCTTCCCTCTGGTTCCTCCGGGACTGGCAAGGCTCCCTGTTAATCTGCCTCCCAGGCACTCTGTCTTATACCCCGTCCGACATCCCTCAGCCAGTGGTGTGTGTCTGGCTACTGCACAAGGTTTTGCTTGGTTCTTCCCTAACGTTGTCCTCCTGGGATGTCTTCCCCAGAAAAGATCAGTGGAAGACCTGAAGGAACGGTATTACCACATCTGTGCCAAGCTGGCTAATATTCGTGCAGCTCCAGGCACAGACCTGAAAATCCCAGTCTTCGATGCTGGCCATGAGAGACGAAGGAAGGAACAACTGGAAAGGCTGTACAACAGGACACCGGAGCAGGTAACTTTGGGAAGAGAGCATCTCTGCTCTAAAAGATTTATGACAAGTTGAAGCCGTCGGTGGATGATGTAGGCCGGAGGGTGGGAAAGGGGAAGACTGGGGAAGGCAAGAGCAACACCCGAGTATTGCTTTTGTTGTTGAGTTCATGTCATTTTAAGGGATGCAAAAGGACAATAACTGAGAAACATGTCTACACAGGAGAGAGGGCTGGGTGAGCAGAGTTATGGTCTCTGCTAACTGCCACCATCTTCTCTGTGACACTTGCTGTACAAGTCCTCTGAATACAAACGCAGTCTCGGATCAATGTCCTTATGAGTCCCTGAGTCCCATGGAGAGAGAATTATTTCCTTGACAGTAAAAATCTTGCCAGAACACATCAAAGGCTGTAAATCTGCATGTTTAGTTCTCTTTGTTGAAGCTGTGTAACGGTCCCAGGGTTTAGAGGTTAAGGAACTTGTGTGTTCCCCAAAGGCTAGGGGAGAACATCCTTTTCTGTTGCTAGTTCCCTCTAATGACAAGTTCATATGTGTAATGACTCTGCTTGTCCTTCCCACGTTGTGCTTGAAACGAGGCATAGCTGCTCTAGGTTCTACCTGCTCTGTCTGGGGAGGGGAACCAGCTTCTCACCACACTGCATTTGCAACTGCAGTAAAGGCTTTTTAAGCTTTCTACCTGTGGTCTTGGTCTCTTTGGAGGTGGGATTAACCATTTATGGATGCTGCTGAAGGGTGTATCGTGGATGTTGTGATACAGTACCTGCCAGTTTGTAGCTTGGCATTGCCGTGGATGCAGGGTAAGGCTGTGCAGCATAATGTGCTCTGCAAATCCAAGGTATTAGGCAGGAGAGCTCATAGTCATTCCCAGGCTGGCCCAGAGCAGAGCTGTTATCGGTAGATGGCCCCCGTGCCTTGCTGGCCCTCCTCTGCTGCTCTGATTGCCTTTACGTGCTTTGGTCTGCAGGTGGCAGAAGAAGAATACCTCATCCAGGAGCTCCGCAAAATCGAAACCAGGAAGAAAGAGAGAGAAAAGAGAACCCAAGACCTGCAGAAGCTCATCACAGCTGCTGACACCACTACTGAGCAGAGACGTGCCGAACGCAAGGCTCCCAAGAAGAAGCTGCCCCAGAAGAAGGAGACAGAGAAACCTGTAAACATTTCTCTTTGGGTTTTTCCTTTTTATTTTTCCTCCTTCCCCCTGTTATGCTCCGCCTGGGTAACATGTTTCCTTCAGCAATCCTACTGGGATCAGGCCCTCAGCTCTTCTGGGGGAAGTAGCTGCTGGCTGCCTTGTGGCAGATGCCTTTTCGGTTACGTCTTTTGGAAAGCAGATTGGTCTAAGGCAGCCGTTGTCAAGAGTCCTCTGGTGTGCTCTCTGTCTCTCTCCCATTTGAAAAATGCTGGTTTAAGTCCTGTTTTCCCTTTCCCTCCCTGAGACATGGGATGAACTGCTGTCAGCCATTCATCCCTCATGGCAGGGAGAAGCATCTGTCACCCTACTTCTCGTAAGTGTATTCCAGTACTGCTGTGCAGGGTTGTCCCACACACACATAGTCTTTCACCTGCCCTCTTTTTCTAGTCCAGGTTTACCTTTTCCTGCCCACTCCTGGGTCTCTGTAGCATCTCTCCAAGCTCAGTACATGCCCCTCCTGATCCTCGGCTGTGATCAGAGCAGCCCTGCTGAGGACACTTGTATTCTGGGAGCTATTGCTTCTCATTTCTCCCTGAGCCAAGCTAAAGCCTAGGGAGCCCAGAACACAGGTTACAATTCACATTTGATGTTACCACAATTTCCCATTCGATGACAGCGTGGACTGAACTAAATTCAGCACCTTCAGCAG
>NW_010261382.1:11656-12957 GCF_000690775.1 Eurypyga helias
CAGTGAGTCCCCGGGAGTTCCTGTCTCTCCACCTTGTGAACAGAGAGCACTTGTGTCATTGTCTTACGAAAGGCTGTGTGCAGGGAGGGGAGAGAAGCAGTGAATGCTAGACAGTTACTGCTTGATGGAGTGTGCCTAATGGCCACCACTTCCTTAAAACACTGTTTTGGTTCCACCCCGGCCCCATTATGTAATTAATATACTATCCCTGCGCACCTTGTGCACTGAATTCCCTTGAGGGTTGATCTGGTAAAGCTCAACCATGGCTGGCTTATCTCCCTCAAAAGAAAGCAGCTCAGTGGTGGTGGTGGTGATGATGAAAAAAGGGTGGTGATGGAGAACGGGGCTGGAAAGATGCTGAGGATGCCAAGGTGAGGGAGGCCAGCCCTCAATATTGCCTCTTGGCTGGTGCCTGTCTGCAAGCACGCCAGGGTGGGCAGAGAAGCAGTTTCTGTTGTTGCACTAGCAGCATTTCAACCATGACAGAGTCCATTAGGAGTCAATTACCAACTATAGCCGGGAAATGTTAAGAAAAAAATTGCATTTTAACTAAGAATTTGAATCGGGAGCTGCATCAGCATCATTTCAACAAAGGAAAATCATTTACCAAAGAGTCAATTGAGGTTGAAGCGTTTACAGCATGTACAGGCATGCAAGGGAAAAGAACCCATTTAATTGCTTACACGCCGAGTGCAGAGTTGCCTCGGCTAAGCCAGCGAGGCTGATTTACCCTCCCTGCTTGTACAGGGTGTTCAGCAACAGGCTGGGGGGCAGAGTTCGAGGAGTCTGAAAGGCAGCCTTCATCCAGAGGAAGCAGAGACGATTGGGTTTTGATTGCAGCCCTCTTTGTCTCCAGTAATCCAAGCAGGGAGACTACCTCCTACCAAAGATCAAAGGGATCCCTAAATGTTCCTGAGCCTTGTTGGTAGTTAGAGAGTACTTTTTCCACCATGGTCATGTTTAGAAATCTCTTTCTGGGGCCTCTGTTTATTGGGCTGACGACAGATAAGAGAAAAAAATCTTAGTGCCTAGCCATGCAGAGCGATTTGTGAGGTGCCACCTCAGGACAGAGACAGCTGATAGGGATGTGAGAGTCATTTGCAGGGAACTTGAGGAATTGAGTCACTGTCCTTCAGCATCTCTTATGATCTTGGGGCAGCCCTGGTTGTCTCAGCCCTGCCTGGGACACACACAGAGAGCAAGCTGCAGAGCCTCTCTGCAGAGAAATGTGGGAGCACCAAGGTGAACGCCATCCCCAAAGAAATCGGGAGATTTGAGGTGACTCTTCCTTTTGGAAGAGC
>NW_010261382.1:12988-19455 GCF_000690775.1 Eurypyga helias
CAGAGATTGTGTCTGCTCTTAGGTTGAATCATGAGTGATCTGTTTGGGGGAACCCACAACATTTGGTGCATAGGGCCCTGCAGACAGCCGGGTTTAATCATTTAGAAGTTTGCTTACCTTGTGCTTTGCTCAGCCACACAGATTTTCAAGGCACTGCATTTATTGTTTTTCCACTTTTTTGAAATGCAACTAAATGCTGTCTAGCAGCAGCAGCATTAGAAGTTTGCTGCCTTGTATTGCTGTGCTTAAAATGTAAAGTGGGGAAAAAAGAAAACTGTCTAACGAGTGGACAAATGGCAAAACGTGTATAAACAGCAGGCCTCCCTGGAGGGGTGCAGTCCTTACATCCTCATTAGTGGGCTCATGTCTGTACAGATCAGAGGTTTCTCAGATCATTCCTTAGAGGACTTGCAGTCAAAAGCCAAGATTTAGGAAAGTCCTGGGCTGTTTTGATCAGTGAAATGGATCAGTTTTGATCAGTTAGGCAAGAATGATATTGTGCAAACATGCATATGTCAGTGTAAGGAGTAGCATTTAGGGTTAGGGGTTATGCTTGTGTGGGTGAGGCCCTGTGTAGAGCAGAGCATTTCAACCAGCCAAACAAAAATGCTTGAGCTCTTCAGAGGTTCCTTGAACTGGACTATTTTTCTCAGTGAGTTGCTTGGGATTTTCTCACTGAATCCCATTGCTTGGGATTTTCCTCTTGCCTCAGCTCTGACATGTGGCTGTGGCAGGTGGCTCTCTGTCATAGGAAGCAGTGTTTCCCTTCAGATCAGTCTCTGTATGAAACTCTATGTTTCTTGTGTTTCCTCTATCAACACATCCTGTTTCGATCTCTTCCAGGCTGTTCCTGAGACTGCTGGCATCAAGTTTCCTGACTTCAAATCTGCAGGTGTCACGCTGCGAAGCCAGAGGGTAGGCTGTTCTCCTGGTCCCTTGGGACCCCTGTTAATGTCTTTCAGTCTGCCTGTCTGTCTCCTCATCTGTTCTCCTTTTGTAGCTAAACCAAGTCAAGTTTTTGCCTCTAAAATAAGAAAGGAATTCCGTAAATGCGGAGACACAGAATCTTGGAATGCTGGTTCTGTCCCCATTTCAGGGGCACCTGAACTCGACGTTGTTTGTGACCAGTGTGCCCACTCCGCTGTTGGACACACGTGACAGGCCCAAATGGAGGTGTCTAGTCTGAACGTCGCTCACAGCAAACACAACAGGCCTCAGAGCACGGGTGTTAGTAGAGGGAGAGGTGCCTTTGAGGACTGTCAGGTTGTGCTTTGAAAAAACAGACACACACATAAACATGCAATTTTTAGCCTTCATGTTTCCATTACTTCAGAAAATTGTTTGGGGAGAAGCCCCTGTGTTCATTCTGTTGTACATATTTCACCAAGAAAAGAGCTTTCTCGCTGTTCTGTCGGCAACGCTCGACACCTGTCTCTTAGCGACAGGTTTTGGGATACCAAGGAGGTTAAACCTGCCTGGCCGACAATGCTTTCGGGGGGTTTTGACAGCAAAACCCTGTTGCCCAGTACAAGTGCTTTTATTTTCCCAGCCAAACAAAATAATCCTTAGTTGCCTTATTGTAGCAAAGGTGGAGAAGTAGGTTCCTTCTCTGCCACCCTCGCTTGGCATAGTAATTTTCTAGGTCACTCTTAAAGATTGTTTTATGGGATGTTCTTGTGGTGTCAGGAGAGTTTCAGATCTTGCTGGGAACACCCTGGGGCTGTTGTAGAAATGTGTTTGGGATCACGCTGCTTCGATGTATGGGTGCATGGGCATGTTGGAGACGGCGTGCCTCGGCGAGGTCCCTGCTGGGGGACGCCCCTGCTGGACAAGGCTACCTGTTTGAGTGAGGGGGGGGCTACAGCCGTGGGGAAGCCACGGGTGAGTGACAGGCAAAACTGCGGTGCACGTGGTGAGACAAATGGAGATGTGGCAGATGTGTTCTCCGACGCTAAGATAATTAATGGAGATTGATTTGAATTTTGAAAATTATTAAGTGATGGTTGATATTTTATATTTTATTTACCTCCTGTGGAAAAGAAGCTGAGCAATAACCTATCAGTGATGGAACCATCTGGCAAAGCCAGCAGCCTTTCGTGTGCCAAACAGGCAATTCAAATCCCAGTCTTTGTGAAAATATGTGCTACGTGCTTCTCCCTGTTCTCTTTAATGCTCCCAAAATGTAGTGATAAGCTGAGGCATGGCAGTCTGATGCAGCAACTTTCAGCCTGCAGTACCTAAGCTCCCTGGGATGACCTAGAGCAACCTCTTGTGCTCTGCTTGAAATTTTTAAGGAAATGAATTGGAAGAAACACTGGTTTGCAAATTGAAAAAGAATGCAAATCACTGATCTTGATGAAAAAACAACACTGTTGCTTAGAAATGTGAAACCTGCCTCCAACCTGGCAAAAGTAATTAATTTGTGGCTTTTAGCTGGTCACCGGGCTTCCTTATTCAAGTCTTCCTGGCTTTTAAACCGGGAGCAAATAGACTCAGTTGCTTTACAGCTGGGTGGTGGGAAGAATTAATTACATGAGGTCAGAACGGGCCTTTTGAACTGGTAAGAGATGCTGAGGTGCTCAGTGGTATAGAGTTGACAATCCACGCTAATCTGAATTATTTTACTTAGGGGATTTATGTGGCAAACCCTCTCCACACCAGTGGTGTGGAATTGCTAAGAGTGGGAGCTGACTAGGACTAAGTGAGGAACGGGGATGCTGTGCTGGTAACTTGCACTCGGGCAACATCCAGCGTAAGATGTTTTGCCCGGAGCACATTGGAAAATGATTTTTGAAGGCTTGTGACAACCTACAGTAAGTTCTTTTGCCTGAGGACCTCAAGGGTTCCTCACCTAAAGGCTTCTTTTGTTCTCCTTTATTTTGTACTTTGCTGCCGTGCCTTACGCCTTCATGGTTAGGTGAAGTTGGATTTTGCACCGAGATCAGGGACTCAACCTCTGTCACATCTGAAAAATGTGCCGTATCATCCCCAGGATAATAGCACTTAGGCTTTGATTAGAGATACTTCTTTTTTTTTTTTTCTGAGGATTTACAATTAGCCTGAAAACTTGAGTTAAAATTAATTTATAGAAATGAGTCCTTGAAGGAAAAGTTAGCAATCTGTATTCAACCTAATTTGTTCCCAGTAGTTTTTTGTGATAATAGCCCCGGCTTTTCAAATTCCCCCTGTTGTTAAAGCTTACAAAATCTTATACACAGGCTGAATTTGAAGACTTTTTTTTCACTCCCCTTAGGATTAATGGTCACTTAGGGCCATTATTCTTCATAACCCAAAGTTTCTCCTTCAGCAGAGGCTGAAGAGTAATCTTCTCCAGTGAGTTCGACAAGCTGCCTTCTATCACAATGGCTTCAGTCTCCCATTGTTCTCCGTGGGGCTGTGGCCACAGGCAAAGAAGGGCACAGCCCCCTTGCCCTTGCTCTGCATGGGATTTCCCCTCTGCCTCCTGACAGCACAGACTGCAAGGTTCTCTGAGGCAGTGGGAAGCTGGGCATGATGAAAAGCCCCGTCTTAATTCAAGGCAGCGTATTGCCTTGCTGCCGCTGGGAACAGGAGGCAGTAGCGGATGTTTTGGAAGGGGGTGAACCTTTCGTGAGTTTCTCGAAAAGGAACTTGGGGCCTTTGCTGTTAGTAAAACAGTGTCATGAAAATAACACCAGCAATGTAGTATTCATCCGAAGCGTTAACTTCTGGAAAACTTCCTGTTACACCAGGTCTGCTCAGCTGGCAGGACAGACAGCCAAAGAGCCAGAGGAAATGAGAGATGGGTAGGGAATCTGCAGGGAAAGGAGAGGAAGAGACTAAAGGGAAAGCAGGCAGTGATGAGGAAGGAGAGCTTTGCTGAGGATCTGCCTGACCTGAAGGAATGGAAAAGGGGGGCTGTTGAACTTGGATCTCTGCCAGGGCCCAGACAAACCAACAGTAACCGCACACTTGTGATCTAGGCATCGTCTTGGGCACAGCTGAGTTTGTTTTGAACGCACTGCAGTGTTTCTGTGCCGCAGCATGTTCAGCTTTCTTTTAAGCTCAACCTTTGCCTTTATGGTGTTCAGAGCACTTGACTGTGACATACTTAATATCTCTTTGGTGTGTTTTCAGTAGCTCATCTTCTCTCTCTGCCTTATTCTCAAATGTTAAGTTACGACTTCTTTAATGCCGTTGAGTTGCTGCACCGGTGCTTTTAAGAAGGAAGGTGATGCATGGAAAAGTCTGGATGTTTGTCCCCACTCCTGCACGTTGAGGTGTAAGCCTGTGTTCTTGCTCTGTTGTCCCGGGTTTGGAAACAAAGGAACTGGAAGAGAATTGATTGAGTGATGTCTCATCTGGAACCAAAACAAAACTCTGGGATGAAAGGGGGTTTGTAGAGCTCCCAGGCCATGGAGAGGACTGAGGGATGCTCCAGCTTAGTCGTTCAGAGCCGGCCACCTCCCCCCAGACAAGGCTTCCAGCCAGCAGCCTGACTCCATCTGCTAACTGGGATCTTGGAGACAGTTTGCCAGTTGGACCAATTACAGAAGAAGTAGAGGAAGGAAAATTTCAAGTACAGCTTTAGTACCCATTGATTCAGATGTTCACACTCAACAGCTTTTAAATATTTACTAGCCTGCAGAGCAGTGTTTTTAGCACTGATTAATGAGTCAGAATTTACTGTGGTAGTGGGGGGAATGCGTGTGTGTGAGTTCTCTTCCATTTTTTTTCTCTTGGAGTGGGAACCGGGTGCTTACTACAGCTCCAAGGTGACTGATATTTCTAGGGGAAGATGGGGTTGTATGTATGTGTTTAGACATGTTTATTCTCCATATTTGATCTGACCCACAATTAAATGGCCAAGCACGCCGCCTGTTTACTCTGGGTGGGAGGCTGTTGGCTCTGTTCCTTCCCTGTCGTTAATGCAAGCCCAGACCTCATCGGCTGTGAACACGCGAAACCTCTGTCTGTCCTCCTGTGATCAATACTGTCCCTTCAGAGGTTCAGCTTTGGAAGCAGTTCCATAAAATACCAGTTATTTTTATTTGGATTTGAGAAATTTAATTACTTGGAGCAATTAATAATTTATTTGTTTCGTATTGATTGCACTCCAAGGCGTCCTGGCATCAATCTGATGGAGATCAGCACGCCCTTGTTAGGTAGGAAAGTTTATGTTTCCAGATCTGAACATCCCGTGGATTAGTTAGCGGAGGTATGCTTGTTGCTTCTGCTAGCAATTTTTCATGAGCAAAGTTGTACATTTGGCACTCTACAGGAGAGTAGATGAGCGTAATTTCCATGGGGAGCTTGGCAGAGGTGTGGAAGTAAAGTAGTAGTCTCATTTCTGTGAATAAAAGTTATGAACAAATGATGCAGGCTGGATCGAATCCACGGTGTGGCATTGCCATCTATTTGTTGTATTACATGCCCTTTAATTAGGGCCAAGAGAGTGCTGGTGCATTTCCTAATCAAACTCCTGCCTGTAGAGAATGAAATAAGATGAAAATATTGGAGTGTTTATTTTTAAAGAGAGCGGCAAAGGATACAAAATCGTGAATGAACTCGAGAAAGTGAAGCCGACACTTCTCTCTCTTAGCTAAACTGAAGGGCAGTCGATGTTCAATTGCCGAAAGAAAATGCATCCGTCGCCTTTTTCGTGGAGCTCTTCGGTGTGGGAGAGCATCTGGAGCAAAGCCTTAGTAGGCTCTGGGGCATAGAGTGCTCTGGGTACAGTAATGGGGTCTTTTAAAATGAGCCATGGCTCTGGAGAGGACACTCCATGTCGCTGCTTCCGTTGAATCGTCAGGTACCAAATCGTGTCTCATCGGGGACCTTTGTCTGCTGCTCCTGGACTGATGTGAGCAGCTTTTTCCCCCTGTGTGTGCTTGTAGTGACACGGTCTTGGGTGCCTGTAACCTGTCTGTAACCTGTGCAGAGCGCCATATATGTTACTTTTCATTCCTTATTGTAACCAATATAATGATCGGGGTGTAATTAGTCACTGTGGGGTTTTTGCATTTGTGTAAGTGTAGTTTGGTTAAATTATTTAAGAGAAAGGCAGCGTCAATTCGGGACTAGATGCGTGTTTGGCTACAGTTTCTCGGGTTTGTGTCTGCCCTGGAAGTTTACATAATGTTCCTGCATGGTGTGACACTGCCCTCAGAGTTGCCCCTCTGGTGGCCCTTCTCAGGGCCCTCCCTGTGATCACAGCACACCCTTCTGTGCTCTTGCCTTCTTTCACTCCGAGGCAGCTCGGAGCCTGCAGCCATTCCCGTTTCCTGCAGCCACTTCCACAGGGCTCACCTTGGGCTCCGTGCCTGTAGCGAGGGGCAGGGGTAGGACTGTGTGGGAATCTGCAGACCTCCCAAAGTGAAATACTGTGGTGTCGTACTGGTGATGTGCTTTTAGCATGAAACACCCCCTGTGCAGTTCTTTCTGCTGCACTGTGCGTTTTACCCTGTTTCCCTACCCAAACACCTCCT
>NW_010261382.1:19486-23920 GCF_000690775.1 Eurypyga helias
CCTTTTGCAGCTGATTTACAGGCTTGCCCGGTATTTAAAGCAGATTGTATTTAAGGGCAAGGCAATTTCAGAACTGGTAAATGGCAGATAATATTTTGTGTGCAGGAGATGACCGTCTGGATGGCAGGCAGTCCTGGCAAGGCGTGAATTCGTCTTGTCTTCCCAGGTGTCGTCTTTCTTGTCACAACCTGTATGTCAAACTGGGAGAAAGCTGACTTTTTCCAGGTTGTCAGCCACCATTTGTGTGGATTCCAAGTCATTCTCTGTTTAGGCCACTTGTGCTGGGACAAAGCAGTCTGTACCCCCTTCCTGGTGGGGGAAAGGGTGGGAGAGTATAGAACCACTGAAGACCTAGTGACCTGCACTGGTGAAAACCCATCATGCTGAGACCTCGATGCTCCAGGGCCTTTGGTTTCTTTAGGAATTAACTCTTAGCTTTACCCCTTGAATCGGTGCTGTAGGTGGATAACGGGGTATCGGTGTTTGTAGGGTCAGTGAGCTGCCACTTTGCCATAGGCCTGAGCGTGCTGTGCTTCCCTGGGATCTGTTGGCCTACCTTGTCCTTGACAAAGCTTTCACTGGGTATATTCACCTAACAAGTAATTTAGTAGGAGGATTCAAGGACAGAATTTGTATTTTGCACAACTGAGGCGGGAATTCGTGAGCGAGTCCAAAAAACCCTGAAAGAACCACTGACATAGGTGAATACAGACATGTTTTCTCCTTAGGAGGTTGGTTTATTAGCACTAAACCTCTCTGGAACAGGTTGATGGTTGCGTGCCATCCCAGGGTGATGGCTCCATGTTCCATGTGTTACGTAGCATAGCAGAGATGGCGCAGGGATGTGACTCTTGATTTTTACCTGCCCTAACTCTTAGTCTGGCAGATCAGCAGGCACTGATGTATGATGTGGGGTCCGCGGCTGGGGCAGGGGGAAGCAGGGGTGTTCGCTGAGGCAGAGAATGCCTGTGCAACCTCCAGCTTCTCTAACTCTTGCGTATACCTGTTGTGGAGGGTTGGCCCTGGCTGGGGGCCAGGTGCCCACCAAGCTGCTCTGTCAGTCCCCTCTTCGGCAGGGTGGAAGGGAGGAGAAAGTGAGATGGAAAAAGCCTTGTGGGTCAAGGTAAAATGTCCCTTTCCAAGATCTAGCTACCAATACAAAGCACAGCACTCCTGTGGAGTGGAGCAGTCATGGGAAGGTTGACCTTCTTTCCCAGTCTTAAGCCAGAAAATGCAGAAAACATTATTCATCTGAAACTTTAGCACTCCTTCCCGGAAATCTGCTCAGCGATTCAGTACTATAAGGATATCCATGAAGAAAGAGCCTAATGAGAAAGTGTTCTGCCTGCTGAAGAAGGTGGTTTTCCCTGTCGGGGAGCTCTACTGTAGTGCTGAACACCAGTACCTGTGTTGGTGCGTAAACCCGCGGCTTATAGCTGTACGGACACGGGTCAGATGTGCGGAGTGTTCAGGATTAACGGGTTTAGGACATTCGTATGGTCTAGGGTTGGGGATGGGTGAATTTAAGGAAAAGGTCCCAAAATTGAATTAAAATGAAGTGCAGCGTCAGGGAGGGCACATGTGAAATACCCAAATAACTCTCGATTAACTTAAAAATCCTTGTATTTTGGTGAGGGACCAAACAAAAGCTTTCAGCACAGTCTCTCAGCCTTTCATCATAGCAGAGGTGCTCCAGCCCTCTGAGCATCTTTGTGGCCTCCTCTGGACTCACTCCAACCCGTCTATATCCCTCTGATGTTGTGGGTTCCACAGCTGGATGCAGTACTCCAGGTGAGGTCTCACAAGGATGAACCAAGTCTGTTTGGGGAGGCTTTATCTTCAGTTGTTTCTTATCGTGTTTGTTCGTTTAATGAATTTTGCCAATTAGCAATTAATTTGCACCAGGTCTCCTCGTCATTAGTGCGAATTAGCAAGGGTTTGTTGGCGGAATGTCTTGAACATTACATAGAAATCCTGTATCATCCAGAACCTCAAGGGCACTCCGTGGAAACTGCTCGGGGTCACCCCCCGGTCTCCGACCCCCGTAGCGAAAGCGTGGGGGATGCTCTGCTCATCTGCTTGAGCTGCACAGCCCAATTCCTGAGCAGTACTGCTCTACCCCGGCCCAGCGCGAGCCGGCACGTGAGGCTCTGTATCCCAGGGTCGGCTCTGCGTAGGTAGGCTCGGGTGCCGTGGCTTCGTGGGGTTGATTCACACGACTTTCTGTAGCTCTTTATTTATTTTTCTCTTGGTACACGCAGTTCCTGTGTTTAATGCAGGTTGTTTATAGCAAGGACAAGGGATTACAGTCCTTAAATCAAAAGCGACGTTGGTGTAATTATAAGCGCAGGCTGGTGTTGCAAAGAGGGCTGTGGGGAGAGGCTGTCAAAGGAGAAGAGCATCCAAAATATAGTAACCTCAAAAATCCTGGCTAATCAGTTTTCTGACTGGAGCAATCTGTTTCCCAGGTATTATTATTAGATGGGGACTTTAAAGATAATAAATAACAATAATAGTCTAGTATAAGGTTGGAAAGAAAAGGGCAAATGCCATTCACCTCAGAAGCTGTGGTTGCTCGCTGGAGTTCTCAGAGGACCATAATTTTCCTCAGCCCCTGCGGAGGACTCGATCCGTGACAACACCAAGAGCATCCCAGGAGCCGTGGTGTAAGCAGCGAGTTTGCCCTGAGCGGTGTTTTCGTTAACACAGAGACACGGCCTGCAGAAACCAGGTATCCCAGCACACACGTCTCGAGCCAAAGAGCTGCCCTTTCTGCTGTGGGCTGGGATGGGTGGTCCCTGTGGATTGCTTTGTTCCTCGGGAATGCGGGCAGGTGATAGGCCACTTCCAGCGCTCCGATGCGTCTCTGGCCATCTAAAGACGGAACAAAGAGGGGCTTGCTGAAGTAAGCTTGGGCTTATCAGAGCTGTAGAGGGGATGAAGGCTTCGCTCCTGCACCAAGGCAGCCCGGCTAACGGACCCTGGCTAACAGATTATCAGCAGCATTTGAGTAATAGACTGCTCATTTAGTTTTAATACATTTTGCATAGAGAGCAATCAGCCTTCATCAGTCTTAGAGATGAATTGGCTTAGCCAGCTAAATTCTAAAGATATTAGTCCGACAGCAGCCACATAAATCATAACATTTTCTTAATGATTGTAAAATTAAAATATACTCTTGCTTTGAGAAACCAATGAAGCCTTCCTGTTTGCAGGCCAGATCCTCCTTCCTGAATTAAAAGGAAGCTTAATTGATGTGTTTTTAAACTAAACTCACAGCTCCACTCCTCCTGAGCGTCTCTAGTGCTCCTTTCTTTGAAGCGAAAGTAATTTGTCCTGCCTTTCCCTGCTCCATCGTCTGATCTTCAGGAGTGTCAGTGAAGACCTCGGCTCAGTATTTGTTGACCGGGCTCCCGTGGGAGGTGAGCAAGACGCAGACAGCGTTACAGTTGGAGGCTTTGCCAGGCTAATCGCTTGTGTTGCCAGCGGTTCCTTGGGCAGGTGGAAGCCTCTCGGGAGAAGAGCTTGCATTCCTCCTCTAACCGAGACACCAAGGCTTCCTGTCTGCCCGCCTGGCCTAGCAAGCATGGGCTTTTCCCGAGTCTCGTCCCTTGTTCCTGAAGTCCAGCAGGCTTTTGCCAGCTGGTGTTCGCCAGGAAAGGATCCTGCCTTTAGCTAGAAAGACTGTGATGGTGATGTTAGGGGCAGGGATGAAAACAGGCTCTCAGGGCTCTGATAATCACGAGTGTTGTGTGTCCAGAGCTCTTCAGTGCTGGGCTCTGTTAACTCTTGGTGTCCTAGGAGTTAGGGATACACCACCTCACTAGGTCAGCCCATGCACCCCCAGATGAGACAGAGCTGGGTGCATTGCCCGTCTTAAATGTTCTGTGTGATTCCTCACGGGGCGGAACAGTTCTCTGGACCAAGGCCTCTTGCTCTCGGGAATGTCTTCCCAATGCTCCAGGCTAACCATCCTGTCTCCTGCTAAGATGTGCCAAGTGACCTTTCCTTCTTTGGCCACAGGCTGCTAGCTGCAGCGCAGCACCTACCAGATAAACAGCACCATCTCCTGTCCCAGTGCTTCCTGCTGCCTTGTCTTAGGGCTCTCCCCAGCCCTGCTGCCTTCCAGCAGAGCTGCTGCAGGTAGTCTGTGCTGCAGAGCTCCTGGGAAATCCTGTTTTAGTAAGGTTCTGCTCAAGTTAAGACTCTGGGCCAAAGAATTGACTGAAATCCAAATACCTGATACTTCTGGCAGCCTTTTTTCTGCTAAAACAATCACTTTGTGTTCAGGTGTAAAGATTCAGCCTCTGAAGTATGACATTCACTGCTGTGCAGAAAGCCCAGCTCTGAGCCAAAGGCATGGTTTAAAAAAAGGATAGAGGTGTCCCCTAGTCCCTGCCAGTGCTGGCTGTTTGGACAAGGCTGGGGTTTTTT
>NW_010261382.1:23948-28252 GCF_000690775.1 Eurypyga helias
CCTGGATCAGGTTGGTGTCCTAGAAATCCTTCCCTGATAGTCCTCTTGGTCCTTTGCTGGAGTCTTAACTGTGGTCCCAATATCTAGCAAAAGGACTAGGTGCTTCTTGGCATGTACTGCGAGAGGCCCGTGCCCCCAGCGTGCTCTGTGGCTTCCGTGCTCTGGTTTCTTGGCTGAAAGGAGGTGGTGGAGGTGGGTTTTCCCAGCAGATCCTGCGGTGGGGGTGTGGAGCTCCTGGTGGGACGTACTTGGCCATATACGTGCATGCAGTGCTTCTGCCTTCAGGGGAATTCAGAAGCTCCACACGGTGTCCCTTGTTGTCGTTTCTGTGTTGGGGCAGCGAACAGTGCGGAAAAGATGTGCCTCGTTCGGGAGACTCACGTTGGGCTGTTTTGGGGAACTTCAGCCTGTGGCTTATGGGAAACGAGGTGACTGTGGGACCCTTTGAGCTCAGAGCCGGGTTTTAAGGTGGATGGCTCTTCCATCAGGTCATTCGCAGCCCAGCATTGCAGTCCCGTGGTTGGTTTGGCCAAGGTTGGGGCCGCTGGTCGGTAAGTGGTGTGCAGGGCGGATGCTCTCGCCTCTTGGCCGTTCAGCAGCTTGCAGGGCAGCTGCCCGGGTGGGGTGGGCTCACCTTCCCGGGGTTGCACGGGGAGGGACGGCCCGCGCCTGTCCCCGGTGAGGCGTTTGACACTGCGGTGTTGCGAGTCATCTCTCTCCCGCTCTGTCTGGGAGCATTGCAGGGGAAGGAAAGCGCTTTCATTTGTTGTTGGATATATCCGCGGGGCTTGGAAACCTGTTCTCCCTGCCATATTGTGCCAGCTGCGTTTGTGCTGCTTGTAATCTAATAAACGCTTGGTCTGAGCAGCTAGCACTCCTGCTAGAGCCCAAATGAATGCAGAGGAAGGACCCTGCTAAGTGTATGCATTCTTCCTCTCCTGGCCAGCGCCGCTTCCCTTTCATAGCTCACATCTGATGCTTCCTCTCTCACCTAGCCCCTTAGCTCCGATGTAAATGTGTGTTCACACTTCCGCCAGTCAAGTAACTGTGCTCTCTCTGTCTCTCCCCTTTGTTATAAAGCTTGCTCTGTAAATGAATCCCACAGGTCTGGGGCTCAGCAGGTAAAAGGAGAAGTGAGTCTGTTAGCGCATGAGTCTAATCAGGCCGGCTAAAGCGAATAAAGTAGGGCAGCGTTGCACATTAGCCGCTGTGTAAATGAGCCCTTTGATGGGCTGGGCACCGCGGGAGGGGGTTTGAAGCCAAGAAGAACTTTTGTTGTTAATTCAGTGACACATGGAAACTGTAAAACAGCGTGTCTTGCACACACGCGAGAGCGAAAATAAAAGCCCTCACGACCGGGCTTTTCAATACCTGCCCTCGGACCTAGTCTGAAAACTTTCAGCCCCTGTCTCCCGCTCTTACCACTTGATTTTCCTTTCTCTCCCTTTCTTTTTTTGTTCCCCCTGCACTATAAAAAGAAAAGCTCTCTTGCCTTTTGAACTAGACGGCTGTGAGTGAGGGCTATCTCTGAGCTGTGTGGCTCTGTTACCTTTGTGTTCCAGATGAAACTGCCAAGCTCGGTGGGACAGAAGAAGATTAAAGCCCTGGAGCAGATGCTGATGGAACTCGGAGTAGGTGAGTAAAGGGGGCACACGAGAGAGAGAAAGAGACACACAGAGCTAGCCTTTGTTCTCAAGATGGGCTATTTTTTCCCCTAGTAATACAGCCAGTTTCTTGAATAACAGTATGTGAATGGTTTTTAAAATATTTTATGTGCTCAAAAAAATAAAAAGAAAGAGGGTAAAAGCCAGAACAAGATGCACAGGGCTTTTTTTTTTTTTTTTTTCTTCCAGTAGAAAAATGTTTTAAAAGAGCCTTTGTTTCTCTCTTGTTTGGGCCTTTTTAAACATCAAGAGAGGCAGCACAGTATTAGGAAGGCAAATCTCAGCCTTGCCAGGAGAGGTACTTCTAAGTGTGTTAGTGACCACGGCACGCGCATTGTTCAGGGCTGCCCTGTCTTGCTTTCAAGCTTCGTTTCCTCTTAATTTACTGCTCACGGTGGCAAGTCCAAAATGGGTCTGGGACTCTTCATCCCCCCCACCCTTTATAGGTTGCACGCTGTGTGAAAATCTGGAGCATCTCCGCTGAAAGGCGAGTAAACACACATCCCTCGCTCTTGAACTCCAGTGTCTTAGCAGCAGAAAGGAGGGTTCACTTACCACGCACAATACCCGCTCGTAGCTAGAGGGGAAGAAGCGCGGCCCGTGGCTAGCTGCTGCCCTCCGTGCAGTGGGTACAGTCTGCGGGTACTGCAGGTCCCAGCGTGCAGTGCCCCTTGATTAGAGACCCGATGATCCCTGTTCCCCCCCTCACTGTGGCTGGGGGGAATTTTAAAAGAAAAAAAAGGGAAGAGAGGCGGGGGGGAAAAAAAAGCCTTATTGGTGATTTACAAGAGATTAGAGCCTGCTCCCAGCACTGGCTTCTGTTAACTCGTGTTAGGTTTTTGGGCCAACCGGTTTACGGCTCGGTACGTTGTCTGGGAGACTGTGTGTAGTTCTGAAGGTCTCCTGTGGCTGGTGAAAGCGGCTCAACCAGGGTGGTTTCCCCTTTCTGCTTTAAAACTGAGGGAGTTGCCGTCTTTGCTTGCTAGGGAAACCTTGGGGAAGGATGCGAGTGCTTCTTAGAGCTCACTTTTCCGGCTCCTGCCTTAGAAAATACACCTATCTCAAGGGCTTCCTGGTGCTCCAGCCCTGCTGTGCCTCAGCCTGGGCTTTGGGTGGGTGAACAGACTGCTGGCAGGAAGGGGTCTGTGGGCAGGGTCCGCTGCTGTACGGCAGGAAAAACACACAGAGCTTTGCCCTTCTCTTCTCCGGAACACGCAGCTCTTCCTGGCTCCCTGTGCATGTGTGATGGACTGCAGCAGGATGTGTGGTGTGGGGAGGGGGTCTGCCAGCCTCTGCTACGGGCAGCTCGCGTCTGTGACACAGCAGCACAGCAGTTCTCTGCCGCACTCCTACCCTGGGAGGAGCAAAAGAGGGGCTCAGCCTGTCCACCCCTCTTTTGGGAGGTTGTGGGGGGGCAGCAGGAGCGTTTCTGTTCTCTACAGCAGTGTGTGAGGGCTTGTTCCCGGGACTGAGCTCCCCGTCGTGGGGACCCGCTGGGTAACAAGGTTCAGTCGCCTGGTCTGCGCCTTCCATCGTGCTTCCCTTCCCGAGTCCTGGGCTTTGCAGGTTCACCCTCAGTCCTTGGCCAGAGCCAAAGGACAGCCTGGGAATTCAGGTCTCTGACCCACGGGGATGCTGGTTGCTAATGAACCGTGGATGGGAGCGAGGCTCCTCCTTTGTGGGAGTGAACTGGGCAGCCAGGACCTTTCTGGGCATCTTCCGTCGGAGGGTTGCAGGCCTGGGTGTTAAACAGAACCCCTTTTTCTCCCTAGATCTCAACCCCATGCCCACAGAGGAGATCGTGCAGATGTTCAACGAGCTGCGGAGTGACTTGGTGCTGCTCTACGAGCTGAAGCAAGCCTTTGCCAACTGCGAATATGAGCTGCAGATGCTACGGCACCGCTACGAGGCCCTGGCCAAAGCTGGTAGTATCGGCCCCCTCGGTGCGGAAGGTACCCACCCAGACGGCCAGGCCGGGCTCGGCATCGAGGAGGTCAAGGGAGATGCCAAGGACCAGATCATTGATGTA
Source organism: Eurypyga helias (assembly GCF_000690775.1). Taxonomy (NCBI): domain Eukaryota; kingdom Metazoa; phylum Chordata; class Aves; order Eurypygiformes; family Eurypygidae; genus Eurypyga; species Eurypyga helias. Next base: position 27,642 of record NW_010261382.1, read on the forward strand.
GTAGGAGCACCACTGACCCCCAACTCGGTGAGAAGGAAGGTTGGGGGGGCAGAACAGGGAGCGCTCAGGTCTCCGACGCAGATGCCCTGACAGCCTCTGGGGACGCTGCCCTGCTCTCCCTCCAGGCGTGCCCGAGGGAGCACAGCACGCCTGCTCCCCCCATCCCGGTGCTGCTCCCTGGGCTCGCCTCCTGTGCCGGACAGCGTTCGCCGTGCTGCAGGCGAGTGAGCGGGGCTTTCTACATCCTGCCTGCGGACATGGCTTGACGAGGGTGCCACTGCCGACCGAAGTTTGGTTGACGAGAGCTCGCACTGGGGCAGTAGCAGCGGCGCCGGTACAGCTGCAGGCCCGGGGCATTTCCTTCCAGGCAGCACCCCGTAAGGTGCGCTGAGCAGAGGGAAGCGAGCAGGGAAAGCAGCCTTGGCATGAGGGGCCTGGCGGTAGCCCTGCCTGGAGCAGGAGGCTCGGGAAGGAGAGAGGGATGTTTGAAGAGCAACGGGGTGTGCTTATACCATGCTCCCAGTGCCGAGAGAGGAAAGCCAGACCTAGGGCCTCTTCCACCGCGAGCCCTGTGAGCATCCCGCACGCGTACGTCCGCAGGATGCGGATCG
>NW_010261383.1:0-1698 GCF_000690775.1 Eurypyga helias
TTATGAGCACGTCATGTTCTCTCCTCCGGACCGTGTTCCCCACCCACCCGCTGCGGTGGAGCGGGGCTGAGCTCGCTGGGGCTCCTGCCTCAGCGTTGGGAGGTGCCGAGGGGGACGCGAGACCCCGTTTCTCCCGGCCACGCGCAGCCTTGGCAGCCGGTCTCGCCGTCCTCCATCGCCGTGGGTACCCACGCAGCCCCGGGGTAGGAGCCGGAGGAGCCTCCGCCGCGTCCCGGGGAGCAGGGGCTGGTCCAGCCCCAGGAGCATGAGGCTATCTGGGAATCCAACTGTGACCCCGTTGAGCGGGATGGAGGCGGGGAGAGAGGGGGTGGAATAACAGGGTCGGTTCCTCTGTGAGCTCGTGGGTTGCGCGCGGTCCTGGGCTACTGCGGCAGACGTGGAGGGGAGCGTGAGTCCCCCGGGGTGGGGAGGTTCTGGGCTTCCCCGTGTGCGTTTCACTCATCGGCTCACGTCGACTGCTTTCCCTCCAGCCCTGGGGTTTCCCGGCTCGTGAGTTCCTGCGGAAGAAGCTGATCGGGAAGGAGGTCTGCTTTACCGTGGAATACAAGACGCCGCAGGGCCGGGAGTACGGGATGGTGTACCTAGGGAAAGGTGAGCACTAAGGGGTCCGCCGGGCACCTAAAGGGCTGGCGGGGAGCACACAGGTTAGCGGGGTGTGCAGTGGGAGCGTGCGGAGCTCGCAGCGGGAGCGGAGCGTGCAGTGCTCACAGCCAGAGCATGTAGCTGGAGCGCGCAGCTGAAGCGTGCGGTGCTCGCAGCCGGAGCATCTGGTGCTTGCAGCTGGTGCTTGCAGCTAGAGCGCACAGCCGGAACGCACGGTGCTCACAGCCGGAGCGCACAGCCGGAGCGTATGGTGCTTCCAGCTGGAGATCCTAGCTGGGTCTCCTGGTGCTCCAGCGGAAGCGCGCAGCTGGAGTGCGTAGTGCTTGCAGCTGGAGCGCACAGAGCTTGCTGCTGGTGCTCACAGCTGGAGCACATGGTCCTTCCAGCTGGAGATCCTAGCTGGATCTTATGGTGCTCCAGCAGTAGCACGCAGCTGGAGTGCGCAGCGCTCGCCGCTGGAGCATGTAGTGCACGCAGCTGGAGCATGTGGTGCTCGCAGCTGGAGCGCGTGGTGCTTCCAGCTGGAGATCCTAGCTGGGTCTCACGGTGCTCCAGCGGGAGCGCGCAGCTGGAGCGCGCAGTGCTTGCTGCTGGAGAGCGCGGTGCTTGCAGCTGGTGCTCACAGCCGGAGCGCATGGTGCTTCCAGCTGGAGTACCTAGTTGGATCTCCTGGTGCTCCAGCGGTAGCGCGCAGCTGGAGCGCGCAGCGCTCGCCGCTGGAGCGTGTACTGCGCGCAGCTGGTGCTCACAGCTGGGGTGCGTCCTGCTAGCAGCTGGTGCGTGCAGCTGGGGCGCACGATGCTTGCAGCTGGAGCACGCGGCGCTCACGGGTGGAGTGCACAGTTGGAGCATGCGGCGCTCACCACCGGAGCGTGCAGCTGGAAGGCACGGTGCTTGCAGCTGGAGCACGCAGCCAGAGCACGCTGTGCTCATAACCAGAGCTTGCGGTGTTTGCTGCTGGAGTGCGCAGCTGGAGCGCGCAGTGCTGCTGGAGGTTGGCTTTGCCTCCAGTTAAATCCCCTCTCATGGTGAGCGTGATGCCAGCGCTCCGCCGGGTGGTGCGTCCCCTCTGCC
>NW_010261383.1:1719-4536 GCF_000690775.1 Eurypyga helias
CGGGCCCCAGCCGATTTTGGTTCCAGCTGTGCTGGCGGATCCGATTTTGGGCTCTCGTGCCCGTGGTTTGCTCGGTCTGGTGAGACAAAGTGGCTTAGGGGTGAGTGCATCCTGCTGCCGGCTCTTGGACCGATCAGCTCGGCCAGGATTAGCTCCTGGTTGGACTTCCCAGGCCCTCACGTTTCAAGAAGAGGGGGGGACAAGAGCTGCTTGCTTGGGTGGGCTCTTGGGAAGCGGGTGCTTGCCAGGACACAGCTTGTCCAGGGATGCCTGGCTCAGGTTTGCCGGAGCAGATGGATGCACCGAGTGGACCGTGCACCTCTGCGCTCAGCAAAGGGTCAGCGCGGAGCCGGGACAGCCCCCCGGCTGGGGTGGTTGGGGTGCAGCCAGGGTGGAGGTCTGGCTCATCCGCAGCTCCCGGGCAGCCTCCTCTCCCAAGGGAGAGGTTGCAGTTGGGGGAAGGAAGGACCAGGCATGCGCAAGGGGCCGAAAAAGGAGCTCAGGGGCAGCCGGATTTTGGCTGTGCATCCCCTGGGATAGCTCCGGTACACACTGGGGGTCGGGGGCCCTCGGCTCCATGTCCCCACAGACTCTGCTGCCTGTGGCTCGGCTGTGCAGGGCTGGAGAGGGTGAGCGGGTGCTGTGAGACACCCTTGTCTCCGGATGCGCATCCCAGCATCGCTCTCAGGGCCTTTCCCGCACTGGAAGTGGGAGGTTGGATTGGGAAGCAAATGGCTGGGATGGGGTTCATCCCGAGGACATCCCGAGGCAATGCAGCACGAACGGAGCGAGCGGATTACACGGAGGCCCAGGGAGAAAGGAGGCGGCCCGTGATTTGGGGGAGAGGATCCCTCTGGGTCTGGGGCAGGAGCTGGGCTCCGCTGCATGGCCAGCAAGCCCAGTGTCGCTGCTGGGTACCGGTGCCAGGTGTGTTTGCAGCCCTGCAGCTCCCTGGAGAGGCTGGAGCTCCCCCTTGGAGATCTTCAGGCTTGGTTGGACATGACCCGGGCCAGCATGGGCTGGGGTGGGCAATAGCCCTTCCCAGAGCCCCTTCCCACCAGCACCTTGTTGCTGCTGCGAGGGAAACCCAGGGCTTCCCATCTCCGCTGCATCCCAGCACGCTCCAGCCAGCATCTCCCGCATCCCTGTGAGGCTCCCCCTCCAGTGTGGGAATGCCAGACCCCCACAGTCCCCAGGCTGCAAGAACAGGGGGGGCAGAGCCCTGCGTGTGCCAGGATGAGCCTGTACCCCGAGACTGGGAATAACGGGATATCAGTCATCTCCACGCTCATTCCTGAGCTCCCAGTTTGCTCGTGGGCTGGGGCACTGGGAAGCCCTTTGGGATAGGGAATCCCCTCCTGCGGAGCAGGGGAATCACCCTTTTGGTGCTGTCGGCTTTCCCACCCCGCGGGCCGTCCTCCGGCAGGAACCCTGGCAGGTCCCGACGGCGCAGTCTGCGACAAATAAACCTTGAAAGGGGTTGCTTTGTTGTTCGGTGACACCGGGATGGGTGACGTGTTCCCTTTCAGTCATCTGCAGCCTTGTCGTCTGCCACTTTTATGCCGTTCCCCCCGTGTAGGTGTCGTCCTTATTGTGAAATCCCAGCCTCTCACACGGCGGAGGTGAGAAACGAGGCAGAAAATGTTTCCTGATGAAGTTTGTCAGGGTTTAAATACTATTAATATGGAAACGCTGCGACAGCTTCCCTGGCAGCGATGCAGCAGATGTCTGCAGCTCCCGGTTTTGTGGGACTGGGGGCTTGTCATCACTTGTTGGAGGTGCTGGGGGAGAGTGGGGGTCTGGGCAGTGCCCTACACCCCCTCCCCAGCCACCCCATGCTGCTGCTCAGGGCTGTGCATCCCTGCGCCCTTCCTTCTGCGTGGGCAGCCAGGGGATTCTCCCCAAATCCTCCTGTTTATCTGCTCTCCCTGGCCCAGGATCCCGCCCGGGACGTGGTGTTTCTCCCCCACCCCCCTGGGGGGCTCTGGCTCCTGGTAGCTGTGACCCCCCACATGTTTCTCGGAGGGAGGATGCCTTGTGCAGAGGTGCCTCTTGCAGGTCGTGCTGCCAGCATCGCCGTCGTTGGGAATCCGGAGAGTCCCTTTGGTGCTGGGAGGGCATTCCCTGCCTCCCCCGGGCGCTGTGGATGTCCCCTTCCCACGGGAATCCGGGGCGACAGCATCTTGGAGGCGTATTGGAGCAACACGCCCACCTTCCCCTTTGCTTGGCCCTGGTCTGGGGGGAAAACCCGCCCAGGAGAGCCCTGGGATGCTCCGCTCAGTGGATGGTGCGGGATGGGATGGGAGCCCTTCGCTCCCAGGTTGCTCCGACACTTGTTAGCCGGAATCCTCTTGGGAGTGCTTTCCAGGGTGGAGATGTGTGTGCCTCGGGGCTGCCCCATGTGCTGCTGTTCCTCTCACCGCCTCCTCTCCTCTCTCCGCAGACACGAGCGGCGAGAACATTGCCGAGTCCCTCGTGGCCGAAGGGTTGGCATCCCGCCGGGAAGGGATCCGAGCCAACAAGTACGTATGCGACCACGCCGATCCGGTGCCTGCACGTGTCCGGGTGCGGAGCCGTTGGGTTCCTTGGCTTCAGCCAAGCACCAGCTCTGCCGTGTCTGGGCGTCACAAGCATCGGTGTCCCAGCACGGTGACCCCTTGTTTTGGGTGGGGAGGGGCTGGGGAGGGGAAGCCGGACATCCCGCCCTGGGCACTGAAGCACCAGAGCTGTGGTAGAACAGCGAATCTTCCGAAGCTCTTGGTCGCTGGAAAACGACGCCTGGCGCCGAGTCGTTCGTGCTAGAGAGGGGATGGGGTG
>NW_010261383.1:4597-5142 GCF_000690775.1 Eurypyga helias
GAGCAAGGGAGAAGCCCGGCCTCGGCGTGCCGGCACCCCCGCGCACAGCCCCGGGCCCCAGAGGTGTGAGTTGTCTCTGTGGTGCTGCTGTAAATCACCGGTCGGGTGCTGTTTCCATCCCCGTGCCTGCTGGGCTGGAAGCTTGCCCGTGTCGCTTCCTAAAACTGTTCCTGGCACACTTGGCTGCTTTCCATCCGGGGTTTTCCGTAGTGTAGCCTGTAAACAGGTATGTTGAGTAAACAGAGGGTGGATGGGTTATTTTATGCCCAATCTTGCCACTGCTGAAGCCTCAAGTGCTGGTGGGTCCTGCTCGGTGCCTACCTGGGGACGCAGGCCCTGTCTCGAGCCCGTGGGGGCTCCCTGCCCGGTGCTGGTGGGCTCCGGGTGCCCTTGGCAGGGTTCGCTGGCTCTGCTTTGGCACGGCTGGGGACCACCGCGGAGCAGCGATGCCTGGGAGAGGTGTGAGGGCTGCTGTGCCTGTGCTGGAGGGGCTGCGGAAGCTTCAGGGCTGCTGGGGGCGAGGAGCTGCCGGGAGGGTGGGCGCA
>NW_010261383.1:5583-7783 GCF_000690775.1 Eurypyga helias
GCTGTGTTGGCTGGTGGCTGTGTGACACCCACGGTGTAGGGACAGCTGATGGACACCACCGGAGCTAATGCTCCCCTGGGCGCCTGGAAACCAGGGCGATGAGCCAGGCAGGACCTTGGCTGTGAGTCGGTTCCTCTCCGCTGATCCCTGCTTCCCAGCCAGCCTTCCCTGCTGACAGCCCCTCGCCTGGCGGCCCTGGCTCTACCACAGGATCCCGTCGGCTGGATCCCGTTGGAGAACGGTCACGTGGTGGCTCAGCTACGGAGAGCAGAGCAGCCCCATGTTCCGCCCGGGGAGCCCCTCGCTCTAGCTGGAGAGGGTGGTCTCTGGGCTGGCCTGTTGTGCCAGAGGGAAGGAAATTGGGGTGTGGGGTGGGTGCTGCTGTGCACTGCTTGTGCTGGGGTGTCCTGGGAAGCTCCATGGCTTCGGGATCGTGGGTTCTGCTGCTCCGGTCCCTCACCCTCCTGCAAGCGCACCCAGCCGGGCAGGACACCCAGGGAGGCCGGTCGCCCTGACCCCCACGATGACGGTGTGGGAGCAGGACATGCAGCCCCCCCCAGCCCCCACCAGCACGACGGGGCTGGTGCAGCGCAGTTAGCACAGGGCTGAGCTTCCGCCAATTAAACACCGCCGGGAGCTGCTCCGTGTTCGCTCTCCTAATTCAAAGGGTGCGTTAATTAATGGGTGCACGAGGTGATGTTCAGCCGCTCCCTTGTCAGCTGCTTGAGCCCGGGTGCTTCTGCCCTGAAGGTGGGATCCATCAGGGTGCAGCTTTGCCCTGGGAGGGGGCTGCTGCCGGGTGACCCACCTACCTGGGTTTTCCATCCCTTCTCTCCCAAAGCGTGCTCTGCCATGCCGGGACTCGGGGGTAGCCTTTCCGTTGCGGGGCACAGAGCAGCCTCTGGAAGGGTTGTGTGGGCTAAACCTTCCCGACCCACTGGAGACGGTGCTTCTAGCGGTGGGCATTCGGACACGAGGGCAGCCTCTGCGCTGCGGGGCTGGGGGAAACCGGCTTTGTTGCGTCTTGCGCCTTGCTGTTGGCGGCACGAAGCATCGCTCACCGGCTCGCCCAGGCGGTGCCTTTCCTAGATGGGAGAGATCAACTCACTAAAGCATCCAGAAAACTGCCTGGAAGATGGATGATCCGGGTGATAAAACATGCAGGAATGGGCAGCATCCTGCCTGCCCGGGGCCTGGCCTCACGCCGTCTCGTCTTGTCCTTGCAGCCCCGAGCAGAGCAGGTTGGCAGAGCTGGAGGAGCAAGCCAAGAGTGCCAAGAAGGGGATGTGGAGCGAGGGCACGGGCTCCCACACCATTCGGGATCTCAAATACACGATCGAAAACCCCCGGCACTTCGTGGACTCCATGCACCAGAAGCCAGTTAACGGTAAGCTGGCACCAATTCTGGCCCTCGCTGTGGGTGCTGGCATTGCCAGTGACCTCGGGGGTTGGCTTCCTGTGCCCCACGCCACGTTTGGGTGCTTTTCCTGGCACCTTCTCCTGCAGAGGGATGGCTCCATGGCTCCCAGAGCCCGGCAGCAGGACCAACCTCTCTGCTTTTGCTCCGCAGCCATCATAGAGCACGTCCGGGACGGCAGCGTGGTCAGAGCCCTCCTCCTCCCCGACTACTACCTGGTCACCGTCATGCTCTCGGGGATCAAGGTGAGGATCAGCCCCTGGCCGAGTCCTCTTTGCACCAGGTTTCCCCTTAAATTTGCACCGGCGCTCGCTGTGCAGCCTCCTCGGTGTCTTTTGGCACGGTGCAGGGGTTGCACCGGTACCTGCCTGCTGCCAGCTCGCCGGGGCGGAGGGAGGGATGGAGGCGGAGATACAGCTGCCTTGGTGCCCGCTGTGTCATCCTGTGCCCCCCGTTGCAGCGCGTGGTTGTGCGTGTCCCCGTGCGGGTGTCACCCCGGGGATGGGAGCAAGTTTAGGTTGGGTGGGTACCCGGCACAGCCCGAGCTCTGCCATCCCCTGGTCGCTGGGCGAGTGGTTGTCCCTGCTCAGTTGCCATCGAGGTGACTGCTGGTACAGGGACCAGAGAATTGGGCCACCCGGCGTGGGAGGAGGCTGATGGGGAGGGTGGCTTTTGGGCTGGGGGCTCCCAGGGCAGAGCAGCCCTGCCTCCCTCCCCCAGTGCCCTTCCTGGAGCCCCAGAGCCTTTTTCTCTTGGCCCTCGATCAGGGTGGATGCACCCTAG
>NW_010261383.1:7954-8172 GCF_000690775.1 Eurypyga helias
GTGCGTGGGTTGCCGGCCCGGCTGGGGGCCTTGCCCCAACCAGAACATCCTGGGCACCATCCTGCACCCGGCGAGTGGGGCTGGGGGCGGCAGGGGGTGGGAGAGGGTCCCAGTGGGCTCTCAGGCTGGTGGTCATCACTTGCTGGAGATGCTAAAGGTGGTTTTAGGGTCTGGGTGCTTCCGGTGGGGGCTCGGGGCAGCTGGGAGTCATGGGTGCT
>NW_010261384.1:0-1101 GCF_000690775.1 Eurypyga helias
CTCTGGTGCTGGCCCCAAGCCAGCGCATCCACCCAAGCAAACCCCGTCCTGCTCCCACTCTGCACTTGAGCAGTTTTCCATGTGGGAATCGTGGCCTGGCTGCCCTGGGTGGCCCCGCTTCTGCCCTGAGCGAAAGATTTAATTATGCGCAGCAGCAGCAGAACTCTCAGAGCCACCGTTGTTATTAATGGCCCCAAAGAGAACTATAAAATCCCGGCATGTTAAGTGTCTTATAACATACGGTAATGAAGAACAATTTGGTTTCCCCTTTGGGTTTTGACCTCCTTCTCCGCAGTTTCTCGCAGGTCCGTACACACACGTGCTCCCTCGCACGCCCCCTGAGCCCCGACTGCTTCCCGCTCGCCTTCTCCCTTCCTTGCCTTGACAGCCAGCTGCTCTTGCACTCTCCTTCCAGGCACTGGTGTTGCACGTCCGAGTGTGGTTTGCACACTTGGGTGCAGCGCACGGGCCGTGTCGACGTGGCTTATTCTTCTGCTGTCCCCAGCTGCAGAATTCAGCTGGGATTTCCACATCCACAGGCCTTCCAAAGGTTTGGATGCCAGGCTGTGCCGAGTCCTACCACGCAGCAAGCCCTGAGTTCCCACAGTGTGTCAGGGGTCTCGGTGCAGGGGGATGAGCAACCAACCGGTCCCGCTGGAATAGTGGGGGCTGCATCTGGTGTCCCCAGGGCGTTTGCTGGTGTCCCCAGAGCTGCGGGGCGCGATTTCAGCTTCTGAAGTGTTGGATAATGGTGAAGGAAAAGCACAACCGATGCTTATTGAGTCGTTTTAAAAAAACCCCCAGCCACTGCCTCTCGTGCTTTGAGAACGAGGTTTCAGACACGGGAAGGGTCTGTGGGTGTGTGTTGTGCACCCCAGATCGGGTCCCAGAGGCGTTGAGGGTCTGGGCTGGCTTTTTGGGTGTATGAGTGGGGAGCCTGGATGCACAGATGCTGGAGGCGTGACGTGTGCCGGCCCTGAGCATGTCGCCCGAGCTCCTTGCTGCCGGCGTGGGCCATTGGTAGGCTTTGTGCTGCCTCCCCCGGCCCTTCCCGGTTTGCAGCCGGGGTGCCGCAGGCCCTCGCCCGCTCTGTCGGGCCGG
>NW_010261385.1:0-1389 GCF_000690775.1 Eurypyga helias
TGTGGGCGGGGTCGCGTGTGTGGGCACATGCGTGTGCGTGGGTGCATGCCTGTCTGCGTGTGCGTGTGTGTGCAGGGGTCCACACATACGTGTGCATCTCTGTGTGCATGGGTGCACACACGTGTGTATCTCTCTGTATGCATGGGTGCACACATGTGTGTATCTCTGTATGCATGGGTGCACACGTGTGTGTGCATCTCTGTGTATGCATGTCTGCGTGGGTACACATGCGTGTGTGTGCGCAGGGACGTGTGTGTGGGCACATGCATGTGCATGGGTGCATGCCTGTGTGTGTGTCCGTGTGTGTGCACGTGTGCAGGGGACCACACATATGTGTGCTTCTGTGTGTGCATGGGTGCACACGTGTGTACATCTCTATGGGTGCACACGTGTGTGCATCTCTATGTATGCATGGGTGCACACACGCGTGTGCATCTCTGCACGGGTGCACACATGTGTGCATCTCTGTATGCATGGGTGCACACACGTGTGTGCATCTCTGTGTATGCATGTCTGCGTGGGTACACACGTGTGTGTGTGTGCGGGGATGCATGTGTAGGCACATGCATGTGCGTGGGTGCATGCCTGTGTGCGTGGGCACTTGTGTGCACGTGTGCAGGGGACCACACACGTGTGTGCTTCTGTGTGTGCATGGGTGCACACACGTGTGTGCTTCTGTGTGTGCATGGGTGCACACACGTGTGTGCTTCTGTGTGTGCATGGGTGCACACACGTGTGTGCTTCTGTGTGTGCATGGGTGCACACACGTGTGTGCTTCTGTGTGTGCATGGGTGCACACACGTGTGTGCTTCTGTGTGTGCATGGGTGCACACACGTGTGTGCTTCTGTGTGTGCATGGGTTCATACATGAGTGTGCTTCTCTGTGTGCATGGGTGCGCATGTGCACGTACAGCCCTGTGTGTGCACGTGGATACACGTGTGTGCGTGGGTGCACAAGTGTGTGCTTCTCTGTGTGTATGTCCCTGTGTGTGCATAGGTGCACACGTGTGTGTGCATGGGTTCACACATATATGTGCATGTATGTGCGTGTTGGTAGACATGTGTGTGCCCCTGCGTGTGCATGTGTGTGCGCGTGCGTGTGCACATCTGCGTGTCCTCGCGCCCACTCCCGCATGCCCACGTGCCCTTCCCTGTGGGATGTGCTGCAGGTCTGTGCGTGTCCCTGTGTGCACACGTGTGTGCGTGTGTGTACGTGTGCACGCAGCCGGGCGCGTGTACATCTCTGTCTCCGGCTGTTCTTCCGGCTCCTCTCCCATGTGTGTGCGTGCGTGTGGTCCCTGTGTCGGGGCGTGCAACCGGGCCGCGTGTGTGCACGGCCGCGCGTGGGTGGTCCCTGCCGGGGGGGGTGTCACCGGGGTGTCTGCGGGC
>NW_010261386.1:0-9891 GCF_000690775.1 Eurypyga helias
GCCTTTCGGTGGCAAAGGACCAAGCACCCGGCTCTTGCCAGGCCACCGACACCAGAAGCTGATGATAACCTGCTCGCGGGCCGCAGGAGCAGCTTCCCCCGGCACCGGGAGCACCTCGCTGCCGGGCACCTGCGCCACTTGCCCTTCTGCTAGCCACGCGACAGCTAGTACCTCAATGGCCAACACTCCGATGGCAAGGGCTCCTGCAAGGTACACGTAGGTCTCAAAGGAGTTCAGGATCACCGTGTAGCAGCCCTAGGAAGGACAAAACGTGGTGAGATGCCGGAGCAGCACATCGTGTTGTGCTCGCAGCACAGCCCTCATTAGTACAAGAGATGCTCTCAGATCCAGGCACCATAAGCACGGCTCCCTGTCACCCCCTCAACCTGCCCCACGGCACAGGACACAGGCCCACAGGACAGTGCCAGGGATGGGAAGGTTTTTGTGTAGTGGGATGGAAGCGGCTCACACCCACAACCCCTCACTGACCACAGGGAACTGCATCTTCTTGCAGGGCAGGCAGGAGCAGCACCATTCTGGATCACTCCCTCTGCAAAGGGCAGAGAAAAGGACCCCCAGGACAGATGACAGACAGCCCAGGTTGGCTAGGGATGACGATTTATTGAAAGCCAAGGCAGGATATTCTTGAATCTTTTCTCACAGCCAGCAGCTTTCACACCCCAGGACCATTTCTCTGTGCCTTTACCCAAAGGAACATGGATGAACAACTGCTGATCTTCTTGCTACAGGAGAATTAATTTCATTAAGAACTCAGGGCCATGCACTACAGCAATCCTTCCACTTACACAGCATAGCCACCATCATCATTAATGTCATTTAGTATTGGTCATACAATTAACAGCAGGCAGATCTTCTGCAAAGGTTTCAGGATTTTTCTGAAAATCACCAGCTTATCCTGGCCTCAGTTCTCCCAGCCTAAAATTCCAACCCACCAGCAGATTTCTGCAAACAGGTCACACATGAAGAGAAAAAGCAGACTGGAGTTTGTTCAATGTAAAAAGTAGCTCTCCTCCCCACTGAGCAAATACTTCACACACACACGCTTAACGCCATCCATACTGCTGGGATGTTTCAACCACCTGATCTTTTTCTTTCCACCCAAAAAGAAAATGTCTAAACTGCAAAGACAGCACAACAGTTACCTAGTGTTGCCCATGCCAGACCCTGCTCACTGCGAGTGGAGAGGAGAGCAAGGGAGAGCACAGAGGGTGCCCGACTCACCAGGCCCACCCAGGGAATGCAGGCCGTGGTGGCAGTAACTGAACTGCTAAAACCACGCTCTTGTCAACATGAGACCGCTCAGCAGCAGCTCTGTTCTGGCCATGGTTTAGCCCAATTTTCAGGGAAAAGCATCCAGCCCAGCAACAAAATGTTTGGGTGCTTGCCAGAACTCCAACCTTAACCCAGCTTCCAGCATGCCCTGCTCAGCTGGGTACAGATGGGGGTGTGAGCCCAAGTGCGGCCAGCACTGTCCTACCAGCAAGGCGTCCCAGGAGCCTGACTTTGCTCCAGGAAAGCCTGAATTCAGCCGGCAGTTGCTTGGGAGTCTCCCATTTCACAGAAGTGCCTCACTGTGGGCTTGGTGACACTTGCTGTGCACACTGCTTCTCCCACCAACACCGCGGTGACAAGGGCTCACAGGAAACCATCCCTCTCCTCCGAAGTGGTAGGCCTCAGCATCACCGCTTAGGGAAAATTAAATCTGTTATCTGCTTTAACCCTCTTTCTTAAAACGCATTTCTTGTTCCCTCCCTGCTGTTTGTCATCTCTTTCCCATCCATTCACGGCAATCAGAGCTGGCAGAAGCAGTACAGTGCCGCCTTCTACAATCTTTCACCCACAGTACAGTGCCTTTGCCAACCATTTCCAGCTGCCAGGCAAGGAACAGCTCACATGCTACCTCTAGGCTCCTTTGGTCTCCCTCAAAATCTGCCATCAAGTCCTGAGAAGAGGACCACTGCTTAGTCTGGAGAGAAAAGGAGGGTTGTACCCATGGTCACTACAGGGCTCAGCTGGCTTATTAATGCCGAGGTGAACACAGACAGGAACTTGGCTAGAAAGGTTATTAAACTTTAAATGATTAAACTGACCCCCAACATCAGAAGGATGTGGAACTGTTAGAGCAAGTCCAGAGGAGGCCACGAAGATGCTCAGAGGGCTGGAGCCCCTCTGCTATAGGGACAGGCTGAGAGAGTTGGGCTTGTTCAGCCTGGAGAAGAGAAGGCTCCGGGGAGACCTTATAGCACCTTCCAGTACCTGAAGGGGCTACAAGGAAGCTGGGGGGGACACCTTTTTACAAGGGCCTGTAGCAACAGGACAAGGGGTAACAGGTTTAAATTGAAAGTGGGGAGGTTTAGATTAGATGTCAGGAAGAAATTCTTCACAGAGAGGGTGGTGAGGCACTGGAACAGGTTGCCCAGAGAAGGTGTGGATGCCCCATCCCTGAATGTCTTCAAGGCCAGGCTGGATGAGGCTTTGAGCAACCTGGTCTAGTGGAAGGTGTCCCTGCCCATGGCAGGGGGGTTGGAACTAGATGATCTTTAAGGTCCCTTCCAACCCAAACCATTCTATGATTCTATGATACCTCACATCTTGATGACAATGTAAGGAAACATGACTATAGTATCATTGTCGATGACATTATGCTGGACTGTTTTCTTCCAGTCAGGTATTGGGAAAAACTGCCAAGTCAAGAGGCCTGGCAAAAAGAAATGCCCTTTTTCTACCGTAAAGAGTAAAAAAACAGAGAAATGCAGTTTTTAACACTTCTCTTCCCTGGAAAACAGACACTGTTTTATGTGGCTGTTTAACCCTTGATCTCTCAGTTGCATATGTTGTCGATGTGAAGTCATTGTGAACTAAACTGGAGCCACTACTGCAGCCGGTGAGAGCCAACTCCATCCTCTCCTCGCTGACCTGTGCTGGCTTGAAAATGAACTTCTCAGAGATAGCACTAAACCTTCAGAAACACAACAAAACTTGATGTAAATTTCTACCCCACCTCTCAATCCCTTGGGAAAATCTTCATAAACCTGCTGATGCAGCACAACATGAACTTAGCAGTGCACACAATGAAAGGGGATTTTCAGAATCAGATACACCATGACTTCAAAAGCTGGCAAAAGTGTAATTAGGATGTGAGCTACAGTCAGAATAGCACGGTCTCCCAGCTTCAACAGCTACCCATGACCACCCCAGCCATCTCCCTGCCCACTGTGAAACTTTTTTTCCTGGCGTTCGGCTTCCCTTACCTGTCGGTTCTGAAACCTCTCAACACCTGCGAGGCAGGCTTCCTTGTTGACAATCATCCCTTCCCGGCTCTGGAGTTCTCGCTGGCAACATGCCTCTGGTGTCACCTTTTCCAAAGAGGAGTGTGGAAGATGTGGGACTGCTTCAAAATCGTCTGGGCCGTTCACTCCACAGCAGGCAAACTGGGGAGAGACAGGCACAGGGAAGAAAGGAAGACAGAGTCGACACTTGACCCTGAAAGCAGATACAAGAAATCTACCAAAGTCTTATTCTTGTAGGGATCAAAGCTCTAGTCAAAGCAGAGACAAACAACAGTTGTTCCCAAAGAAGCGCGTTGTGCTCGTACCTTGGAGCTTCTGTTTCATCAAAGCCTTTCTACGAAGTCCCACTGTACCCATGTCATACTGTGGCATCGAAGGTACCACTGGGCATATTGCCACAAACTACACAGGCCTTTGGAGCACATCCAGAACGACTTCCTTGAGATCACCCAGCACGTCTGTAAGGGAGCCAGCAGTATAATCCAGGCTCCCAACCACCCCTTCGCTCCACAGCTAATGGACCATTGCTGCTCAAAAGCACTGCTAGGTGATTCAAGTAAGGTCCCTTTTTAAGGATTCAAGTCATACTCTTGTCTCCTTTCAGTCAGCAAAAGGAAAGGTCTTTAATAAAGTCCTGAATCAGCATGAAGGGCAGCAATCATCTTTTTCTTTTAAGATTAAAATTGACTTTTCATCTGCAGAGCCTGACAACCTGCTTTTCACTCCTGAAGGGATACACCATGGGCTGTACTGAGCACTAAGTACTCTCTTTATGTGTGTACTCTGTGTACACACATAAACAGAACTTCTTGTAGTAGATAATAACTCTAGTTCCAACGACAGCTGGTCTTTGACCTGCCTGATTAGGATTGTAGTAACGAGGTCAATTTTGGTGGCCAATATGTCCATACTGAAAATACACCATTAGACACACTCCTGCCTAACCTGCCACTTACCAACTCATTTCACAAGAGCTAACATAAAGCCATCAGTTAGCACCAGTTTTTGGCTGCTGATGGCCGGGAATAGCTCTGAAGTAGTCTGCAAGGTGAAAGGTCCAGGGTATTCGGTGGCAGACAGCTCCACAGCCTTTTGGGCCTGCTGTTTGAAAACTGGGGGTACCCAGTCGGGAAAAATGCCCCAGGCTTTCGCAAACCACATCACTGGGAGCATCTCTCTCAAGACCAACGGCAGCTCACTTCATGAAAGACCGTCTGCCAGTCGCATTCTCATCTCCCTCCCACCACTGCCACAGACCCCAGTGCTACGCTTGGCACAACAGGCTGGTTGAAGCAGGCCGAGCCTGGGCGCGCTGAGGGTGCGGGCTGAACACCACGTTGATGGCCGATGACCACGGGCAGCACGAGACTGGCACAGCCTGACTTACTGTGATCATAACAGAGTTCCAGGTGGAAGAGAAGACATCCGTGTCATTGTTCCGCAGGTAATGCTTCTTCAGCTCCTTGGTGAAAAACTCTCTGGTCAACTGAAACACACAGACAGGTGGAAATGTAAAGGCTACTGCCAACACCTTTCCCAAGCACTTCCCAAAGCTCCCTTCTGTGAAAGCTGGGTGTTTGGTTGGTTTGGTTTTGGGTTTTGTTTTTATTTTTTTGCAAACCTCAAAGGACAAACTTGGTAAAAGCCACTGGCTGAACCATAACTATATCCAGGGTAAATTGTACCTGTTGAATAAAACGGTTGCCCATAAAAAATCAGGGATTGAATTACACCTATACTTGTAAGATAATGTTTACACTTAAAGGTTGGGTGTTTTTTTTTCAATTTTCAGTGCTATTTGAAAGTGTTCCGTAAGTTGAAACAGATTTTAGAAAGATCTTCAAATTTCCAGCCAAATTGCAGTTTAACTTACTATGCTTCATGAGGTCTGCAATCGAAGCCTGATTTTCCCCCCTCACTTTCCAATTCAAAAAACTTAACCTCCTACTAACAACAGAGGTACTGCTCTGAATTTACGTCCATGTGTGAGAAAGCAGAATGAAGCTCTAATATGAAACTTTCTGGGAATGAAAGGAAGTAAAAAACATGTAATGAATATTAAATGTTCACGTCAACTTACGAATCACAAAAAAAGACCCTTTCCCTGACAATGTTTTAGATTATCTAAAATAACGCACACACATGAAGAAAAAGAATAATCCTCTTTATATTTCCAGTGTTTAGATAATTTAAACATTTTTCCTAAGGTCAACAATATAAACAAATGGAATTTCATTTACTCCTGTTTACATTCACAGGAAAACATAAAAACTGAATGGACACTTTGGCTGAGAGTCTTCGCAAAAAGTTATACACCTTAAAATTACATTCACTTAGCATCACCCTCTGGAGGACTAGTAAATATACAAACTTAATGGTCTTGTTAAACTGAACACCCCGATTCAACCTCGTCTTTCCATCACTTCAGGATGAAGACTTCAAGGAGTCTCCTCTTCAGGTTCCCAATAAGTCTTGTGTGGTCCCGACTCCAAAATACCTTGTGATTTGTGATGCGCACAGGCAAAATCTCTCTGCCGCTGCAAAGCCCCAGCGAAGGAGTTGGGCTTGGCTGGATACAGCCCTGCTCTAGTGTTGTATATTTGCAGGATCAGGATATTAAGCTGCCTGACAACGCCTCCCCCCTCCACCCCTTTTTTCTTCTCTGTTGTTCACACAGCACTGCAGATGCAGTAACATACACTGCTACAAGCTGGTTTCAGGTTCTTGATATGCAACGTGAAATATCGCACATACGCATACATATGTATGAGATGTATGGGTGGGCACAGAAGCACGAGCACGGAATTGTTTGTTTCCTTTGTAACTGTATCACAGAATTCAAGGAAAAAAAAAAAGGCGGTTGGTGACTCTTGAAAAGACCCCCGATTATCACTGAATATTGACTTCTCTTTTACAGATACAAACTGAGGCCAAAACTAATGATTAAACCAATACTGGGTAAAACTTGGTCACAAAGATTTGAATGATGCAGGTAGCTCAATCTCACTACCTTTTAATTAGATACGCCGCTAGATTCCTAAATCACCTTTATGAGACAAGTATTAAACTCCTTGCTTTTGAGTACTAAAATACCAGAGAATATGGCATCTTCCTTTGGGAATTGGGTGCACTGGGGACAGTCAGGTTAGAAGATGTTGAAATATGTCCTCAGTGTTCTCCTTTCCTTTCCTTTGTCTGCATACTTCATCCACGCAGCATTCTACCCTGCAGAGGCAGCAGCACGTTTTTTTTTGATGTTTGTCTGTTTCTGAAGCAGACTTTGAAACTGATATTACCATCGGTAATAATCCCAGCCGGCTGCCTTTGGCGGGGTCTAAAACAAGAGAGTCATTTAAATATAAAGTGAAACCTTTATTTTGACAGCAGCAACCCCAGAGGAAATTGTTCAGAGTTTGTGTGCGATTTTTACGAGATCTGGCCCAAAACAAAGCCTAGTGCTGGAAGGGTAAGTTTGCCAGGAAAATAACTGATTCCATTTTGTTGCTATTAAACTGTTTGTCCTGAGCATCTGAAGTTCAGAAAAATGTTTAAAAAAAAAAAGATCAGCAGAAGCATCTATTTTCTTTTTTAAAAACTGCTGACAAAGGAGGATAAAAGTCAGTGAGACAGCCCTACTCACACGCCCACGGCCCCCCTCTCGCTGAAGCGAGTAATGGCACGGGTGAGGTCTGCGCACGTTGGAGTACTGTGACAAGAGCTACTCAGAAGGGAGCAAAGGACCTACTAATAAACTAATCTTTGCACACACTTCTGACAACACAGATACGCCAGCCACAGGCACGAACACCGAACAGACACACAGCTGCGAGGTTTTCTAGCTGCTCTGGGGGAACGTCTCCAACACAGAAGCAGCACACGCACGTGGACATTTACCTGCCAGTGAATGAAGTGGGACTTTTTTGTCACATGGGTTCAAAAAATAGCTTGGCGGGGATTACTGTAGCCAGATGACGGAGACTTATGGAAAAGGGGGCAAAAAAAGGTGTGGTGGCACTGCCCAGGAATGCTGTGCAAGAAGCTGGCTTCACAGTGCCTGCTCAGAAAACAGGGCACACTCCTGTCCACCTGCATCTGCCTGGAGCATCCTAATGTTTCTGACACCATACAGTGCTTGTACTGTAGGTACAGTCACCAGTCCTGCACTTCTCTCTTCCACAGTGCCTTCCACCTAAGACACTCCAGCTTCCTATCCAAGGGTTGTACAGTGCATATTCTTCAATTTTTGCCTTATGTCTGAGGAAACAGAGGTATCAGGAACCAACTCAACTTGTCTATGAAGTGTCAGAACCAGGGCTATAAAAATCCAAACTCCATCCAGAGCCCTGCCACTGAACTAACTTCTTCCTACCATTCCACTTGCTTGCTTGCTAAGACAATTCACCGAGAGAAAGAGTCAAATATCCCTCCAGGGTTTTTCCCATCCAGACCCCTGAAGGGCATATAAGGAGCAATTCCTTAGCATGTCAAATCGCTCTTCCACAGCCTCTGTTGTTCATGAAGACATTGTTTTAGATGTCTTTTAGATGATAGGGGTTCTCCACCCTCCAAAATCTCCTTTATAAAGGACAAGAAACTCTGGTACCCCCCCTAGCTAATTAACAACAGCCTTCCTCTTCAGAGACTGCTTTTAAACAGTTTTTTGGGAGTCCAGCTGGACTTGCACAACACAGCAGCTCACCATGGATAATACCACTTTCATTCACCCCCCCACCAGCCTCTGCTTCACTGACTCTTCCTCTCATGTCAAATCTCAGCAGAAAACATGTCTTTTCTCCCTTATTTTTGTCTCTTAATTTCTTGCACTCCCTCAGCTATTAATAATTGAACTCTGCTGAGTGTTTTAGAACTAGTTTGGATGTAACACACTACACAAGAGAAAGCTGCACTGAACATCATCTGGAAAGCAGATAGAGTCTATCTTTCTTTGTTGTCTCAGTTTATACACCCAGTGAGGCCACAGCCATATGGGCTGGTGCAATGACCATCACAGGAACCCACCCAGTAAGTTGCCAATAAATTTAGGTTGCCTAAACATGTATTTACCACCACACTAAGTCATTTGCCTTGAAAGCAACTTGCTTTGCAGGGATGAGAAAAGCACGTCTGAACCTGACCTTAAATTGCTACTATGAAGAATTCGTCCCAGCTTGGGTTCACAGAAGGACTATCCCTGTCCCCACAGACATCCTCTCCAGCCATCTAGCTTCACCCTAACCCAAAGATGACAGCAGAATTAGCCACAGTGGTTACCAAATCAGAGGAGCTACCACCAAAAGATATAGCAACAGCAAAACAAGGTTGGTTTGGGGTTTTTTTCAGAAGAAACTTGAGGAGAGAACAAACCACAAGAATTTGCAGACTGAGCTTAACTTCTGCACAGAGCCATCTCCAGCTATGTTGGGCTCTGACGTTCTTCATTCCTTCCCATTTAAGCCTTTCCTGTCAATCACTGTGACAAAGTGGGAAGCTGGTGATGTAAACAAGGAGACAAGCTCAGAAAAGAGAGAGGTTTGTTCCCCTCCAAGTTTTATCTCACAAAACACGGCCAGATGCCACAGATGTCTGGAGTAACCACTGCGACCTTATCTTGCAAGGGAACACATCCTCACGTGTCCCATGGATTCCGTGAGAGTGGAAGGTACCAATGCTTTGCCCAGAAGCAGATGTAAGCAGGTTCCTCGCGACTGAGGGAAGAGGACACAGCCAGCCTTGCCGTCACCCCGCACACAGGACTCGCAGCGAGCCTGCCTACTTTCTTATACCAGCTTCCCAGAGGGACGGAGGGAGATGGGAGCAGTCAGCTGCTGGCTGCTCACCCAGCCCCTGCTCACCAGGGGCTGTGGAGCCTATATCTGGGTCCACAGGGCGGTTTCTACATGTGCGGTCTGCTGCTTGTGCTGAACCAAAGGAATTCTCTAAAAACTCCTAACAGCAGAGCTGTAATGACCAGAGCACACCAGACTCCCAAGCTGCAACCTATTTACAGAGCAGTAACTGTTCCCGTGAGGGCATGGTCTCAAAGCCTAAGCTGGAATGGAGCACCCACTCTGTGTACACATACCGTCCCTTCCCCACTGCCTTCACCTCTGAGGCAAAGACAAAAGACCACCAGTTTATAACGGGGAAAAAAAATAAAATCCTTTCACTACCTACCCCCAAGACCCTCCTACCGCACAACACCACACTGACTTGCTGCGAGCTTACCACGTCTTTATTCTTTGCTTATCAAAAGATTTTCTGTTAACAAAATTAAAAGTATATCCTAGCTCAAGAAAACCATCATTATTCATGTCCCTTCTATGCTCATGCCACACTTCTGTCAATGCTTTTTCACAGTCCTCACTCAGACTGCTGTTTCAAAGATGGGCTGAGCTGAGAAGGACAGACCTAGCTCAGTAAGGCTCTTCTTTGCACATGTGGGAACATGAAAAAAATGCACAAAGCTTTGCTGGTTAGAGAAACAAGTCAGACTGGGCTTGCTACTAGTGTAGTAAAGCTTACTCCTCGCATAGGATAGGGATGATGGCCATCTAATAATGTGCACAGCAACAGGGGAGGG
>NW_010261386.1:9922-11860 GCF_000690775.1 Eurypyga helias
GGAAAGGCTATATGAAGCTGTGGAGAGAGGGACCAGAAACTTGTCAGCAGAGCAGTATGCAAGGCTTCCATTAATGGGGCTCAAAACAGGACGCGGGGAGACTTGCTCAGGGCAGGTCAGGAGGGATATCTTACAAGCAGCATTGAGAGGAGTCTGGTGAGCAGCAGAACATGAAAATTCAAGAAGGAATGTGATTAGAACATGCACAAGAGAGTTTTTGCACTGCAGAGCAAGCACTGCCTCTGTTGGGAAAACAGGACGGTTCGCTATTAATATTAAACACATGCTATATTGAAAAAGGAAAAGACTTGCTTTTAACCTTGGTGTGACTTTATTATAAAACTTCTCTCTGATGGAATGTTGGTTTGGCTGCAAAAGAATCAGGAAGACTCTAAAAACTTTGGGATTTAAGTAGTCCCCCAGCGTGTATCTCCTGTGTACATAAACCATCCACCCTGCATATGCCAGGTTAGTTAGCATTCACTGGCTTGCTGGCAGTTTTGCAAACTTTGAGTAGTAATGAAACAGGTTTGTTGGTATTTGAAACAAACAGTCGCTCTACAAACAAATCAGCCACCATCTAACACCATGCTCCAGCTGGGTACAATTCCACTGGGGTTCAGAGTATGCCCACCATAGGATACTTACATTTTCTCTGAAGATAAAAGCCAGGATTGCAGCTGAAAGCTCCGCCAGGAAGATTAACAAAATAAACATGAAGAACTGGAAGAGAAAAGATCCAATTAAAAAAAAAAAGCAGAACACAGACATACCATTAGGTGTTTGCAATAGGTAGTGAGAGCACAGGGTTTTGCCAGTCAACAAAGTGATGGAAAAAATAACCAAGGAAACTTCTTTTTCCATGACAATTATAAAACCCTATGATACAGAAACCTGGAGCAGACACACAAGTAACCATGTCGCAGGACATGGGAGCTGGCGACACTTTTGACTGGTTTGGGTAAAAGCAAATAAGGCTCCAGGACGCATAACATCCCCTCATAAATCTGCACCAAGTTAAAACAGTAAAGCCTACCTTGATGGAGAAAGTTATATGGTTGTGTAGATGCTTGTAGACAGTTAAATTGTCCTAACACACCCCCCTCATCACAACAATTTTACAGTAATATGATCATGGTTCATTTAGTATGAAAGGAGGTAGTGGGACATACACTCAAATATTTACACCTATGATCAAAAATAGACTCTTCTTGGAGTATTCTGCATTTCAGAACAAAATTAGCCTTCGTTAATATCCCCTTCCACACAGTGAGGCTGCACTGAGTTAAGTATTAACCATGCAGAACCTCTACAGAAAGTTGATAACACAGAACCATAATTTCAATTTGATTATGCAAGTACCATCCGTGTTTTGTACAGTATCCAAAGTGTGCACATTCGGATCCTTAAATCAAGGGCATACTGCAGACTTGACAGAAAGCAATAGCCTGCAGACTGAGTGGTAGCAAGAAAAATAGGCATCCAGTTTGAAGTAAAACCATTATACTTATACCATCATAATTCTAGGGAAGCAAAATGAGAGCAGAGAGGCATGTGTTGCTGGATTTAAGCCGGAGCTGTATTTCTATCCTGTTACCCTTGCAACCTCCAGCTGCTTCGGTCTAAAAGTCTAGTCTTACTAAAGACATCTTGTCTGTGTGCTGTTATACCAAGCCTGAGCGACTCACCGTGCCTTCACCACCCACCCCACAGAAGCAAACCAGCTGCATCAGCGAGGTCTCACACACACAGAGAGACCCCCAGCCTTGAGGGAGCTGCCCCCAGACCTTGTCTACCCAGAGTGCCCAGGTACTGCGGAACATTTCCTGCCTGGGATGAGCCCTGGGACTCCTGTGGGCCCCCTCCTCAGACCCTCCTGCCTGGAGGCAGCAGAGAAAACTGATACACATCTAGAGGTAAAACTCAAGGAGAGAGGGA
>NW_010261386.1:11873-43229 GCF_000690775.1 Eurypyga helias
GAACACATCTCCCAGGGCAGGACTGGAAAGCCCTCACTGACATCAAAGTGCTCAGGACTCAGCCTGTCTTCGACCGATTCTCAGTTACGTTGATGCCTCATGCTAGTTTGATGCTGCTGCACTCCATAACAAACAGTAAAAGGAACAAGCAGGGATGTATACGCTAACATCCCTAAAACAACAAACACTGTTGCCCAGGAACTCCGATGGGAACAGAGCAGAAAGTAGCTGGGCTCACACCCTCTCCCAAAACGGCATTGATTTCCATTCTTGGAGACAAAACAGTGGGCTTGAGGAACCATAAATCGGAACTAGATGGACATTTTCTGTGTTCTTGTAGCCACATAAAGAGAAATCACCATTTAAGAGTCAACCCTTCTAAAATCCAAGGCCCCCAAGAATTAGCCCACAGATTCACAGAGACAATTTTACAAAACTGAGTGAACGTTTAAAAACTCACTCAGATTTTGGCACCATGTGAAAAAACCAGGAGTGAACGGAGAACCCAGTAAGACCAATTCACACGGAGGGTAATAAACATGTGGCACATGTTACCAATGAAGGTGGTTGAAGCAACAAGTAGAAATAAACACAAGAGAAGTCTGGATTTTTTTTTTTTTTTGGTGGGAGAAGGTTATTGAAGGTCTGTCTGACACAGGAGGCAGGCAGGCGGGCCAGAAGTGCTACTGTGATCCCCAAGCAACGATTTAAAAAGTGTCCGAAATGCTGTGCACCGTGCATTTCAGTAACAGAGAGACAATTCAAACTACCCACTTGGAATGGGCAAAATGCTGTTTTGTTGTCAATTATCAGAGCTGTAAGCGATTTTTCCCCACTGGAAAAGTGCATGCACCACCCTGTCCCATTTGTCTTCCTGCTTCTGCAGTGGAAACAAAAGAACAGGAGCCTGGGCTCAAACAACAGAACAAGAGGTGTCAGATGAGCAGGGACTTTGGTAGCTAACAGAATGCAGTTGCTTGATTTTGCTGAACTAGTTAACTCCGTAATTTATTCTTGCTGCTGAAGTTTTCTGTGTGGCTCCTTTTTTTCCTGCTCAGAGACTGTTTTGGTTTTAATTTCACCACAGGAGGGCAAAGAACAAGTGATGAGAATGAACGATGCTTTGCAAATTCACATCATCATCCATCAAGAGATCTCAGCATAGTCACTAAGAGGTCTAAGGTGGTGATCAAGTGATTAATCCCATCACCCTGCTAATTGCATTTCATTTACTGATTACTGGGAGACACACGTTCACCCAAGCTCCAGCATAGGTCTGTGCAGAAGTGGAAGCAGCCATTCCCAGATTATCTTTGATAAGCTTCATTATCATTCCCAAACTGATTTACACTTACACTGTGGAGTCTGCATTGCAGATTTGTAACAGTTACTGTAGAAAAAAAACCCAAGGGGCAGCTATTAGGGCTGATGAGAAAAAGATGGATCATCAGTGTTCCTGAACTTGCTCTCATTCTGCATTTTAAAGAGAGTCAAAATCTGCTTATTATGTTTTGCCTCCCCAAATTAAATTGATTATTGATATACGAGGGCACTAAACAGCCAACTGGTTAATGCACAGGACACTGCAGCCTCACATGCAAATTCGTGCTTTGGACCCACACTTGTACCCTTCACATCCAAGGTGAGTCTGCCATGTTGGTCAAAAATCCTGCCTCAGCTCCTGGTGATGGTTTATCAGAAGTTTCCACAAATCAACGTTTCATGTTTTTTTCACAACTCACCTCCTGTTCCAGCTTCAACAATGCTGTTCCAAAAAGAGCAGCAACTGCCTTTAACCCAAAGGACCCACATTTTCATGCTCAAAAGTTTCAGGGGCTACTTCATCCATTGTCCAAGAGTGCAGAACAGGACGCCTGCACTCCAAACTAAGCCAGATGGGGCTCACACGGACTGTTCTTGCTGCAAAGCTGAATTTAGTCCCGTGGTGATATGTTCTATGCTCAACAGCACTTTGGATTCTGATTTTTATGGTGTTCTTTTGCAATCAGAGGGTCTTTAGGACAAGCCAGAAGTTATTCAGTGTCTGATTTGCCAGCCAATGCTTGTTGCTCTTTGTAAGCCAAGCCCAAATGCTGGGAAATCTAGAAACACTTCACAGCCTTGTGCTTAATGCAACATGTCATGTTCCACAGTGATATATTTTTTTTTTTTTTTTACCAAAAGACAAGCAGCTTAATGAAAAATAGAAGTCCTTGCAAATGTAGAAGCCAGAACCTAGAGACCATGCATTTCTGCATCTGTCTTGTTCCTTCCTATCTTCTGTTCACATTTGGACTAAAATCTTCAGATGTATATTATGCATCACTGTGAAATCTCACTCGAGTAGCCCTCTGGCTCATCAATTCTTTAACAACTTTGTAAGTGAACTTGAGTTCATCTAGCAACTTCTCCCCAAGTACCACCCCCCTGAAGCCTAACACTCTTCACTTGGTGAGGTGTTCCCAGGCTCTCAGGCATCCACTCATGGATGGTTTGCCTTTTCAATGCCTAACAACTTACTCCCATCAGACTTCTGGTGTCACAGATGTTTCATGCATTTTAACAGTAGGTGGTGTGGCCCTCAGAAAAGCAGAAATCAGCAATATCTCTCTTCTCACTTGATATGAGCACAGAACCTCATCCAAGTGCTTCACTGCTGTTGGACACGAGACGTTAGGTTGTACAGAGTTGACTTTGACACCAAAAGCCCTGGAAGACCTGATCGAAGTGGAACACTAATTCCTCACCCAGTAATTACTTTTAGAGTTTCTCCTAGTCTATGCCATTACTTTCAGCCCATATAGTTCTCACATTCCAGGTATTAAACAAAATAATAAAGTAAATAAATAAAGCAGCAGGGCTCAGAACTAAGAGTCAGAAAAGTAATAACCACAAAATTGAGTGCACTGGAGTATAACTAGAACACCAGGAGGAACACTGAAACCGTGCTGTAACTCTGTGATGTAAAATCAGGAAAGAGCATGTCCCAGAGCTCACTTCCTCCAGCCAGGTCCCCAGTCTACATGCACTGGACGTGGTTCCAACTGAAGATATTACTCTCCCATTCACTTACCACCAAACTTCTCAAACGTAACTTTTAGTTTCTTAATCTGACAGGACGGGCTCTGGCTCATTGGGCCTGATCCTTTCCATTTTACTAGGTTCCTCTGGGCAGATCTCCATGACTTCACAGCTGTGAAGACCGTTAGCTTTCTGATTTACTTCTGAGGCAAGTCACTAGAAATCAAACCTACAATACCTTCTGCGAAAGGGCTCTCACGTGCATGTTAAGAATTCAAGGGGTAGGTAACCCAAGTGCCAGAGAGAATGTGTCCCAGTGAAGCCAGGCTTATCTCTAGGAAAAACCAGTTTCATCTTCAAGAAAGTTTGGACTTTTCCTGTTCTGTTTGAAGTTAGAAACAAGCCTCTTTCGTACCCTGAAGCAGCTGTGCAAGACACAATCCTAACAAAACACCGTAAGATCAAGATTTTTTTTTTTTTGAGGGAAAAAACCCAAACCCAAACCCTAACAGAGCCAGAGGGAGAAACAAAAGGTCACTTTTGACAAAAATAAAACTAATCATCTTGTTGTTTCGACGCATAACTGGTAATGCCTTCCAGTAAGAGGTAATGGCTGGAAACCCTGAAGTATCAGAACTTAGGGCAGAGGTCAAAAATGACTTATTTTAGAGGCTAGCTTTCTGTAAATAGTACTTGATGACCACATGACCTGAAATTTAACCCTATCATTCAGGGGGGAAAATTTCCCAAAGATAATGAATCCGGTTCATTTTAGGAGCAGAGTAGGCTGCACAGAGGAGTGACCAGCTACTGAGAGCTGCAGTGCAAGGCCACAGTGCAGTTCTGCTGACATGGAGGGCTCAATTACACAGATGCTTTGCTCGACGTGTTCCCTCTGCATTGTGGTGAACCAGTGAGGAATGAATCCACAAGCAGAGGTGGGAGATTTAGGTGGACAAGAGAGGACCATTTTTGGTCACTTTATAAAAGTAAAAAAACCCCAAAACCTGACAAACAAATAGGAAAATTTTGAAACAAAGCTTAATGAAGTCAAAATACACTAGTAGACTCCATATCCACTGGGCTCCAGTCTGGTACAGGGAAGATGCAAATTCTCTGTATTTCTAGCTGAACCTATTTATTATCAAAGGGAATAATGGCTATAGTGATAGACACACATTAGGCACTTATCACAGCATCAACTATCCTGTCACCCCCATTCTTGGAAAACACCGAAAGGCCAACAGAAAACACCAGGACACTTACAAAAAGCAGGAGGCATTTGTTCTCGCGGATGGCACCGCAGCAGCCAAGAAAACCCAGCAGAAAGAGCATCGCTCCCATAGCCAGCATGATGTATGCTCCCGTGAAGAGCAGAGGGTTGGCAGCCACTATCTCTCGAAAACCTGTGGGATCCACAATGACCCAGATTCCAACTCCCAGCAGGCACGCTCCTCCCAGCTGTCATGGCACAAGGAGAGGAGAGAGGGGGAGATAGGTCAACATAAATCAACTGCTGCAGCAAAATCGGAGTTGTTGCTGTATTTCAATTAAAGGTATTCACTTGGAGAATTTGTGTTTCTCCATGGCATATAATTCTCTGCCAAGGAGGTGACTGCTGACATGCTACTCTTAGTGTCTCTTGCTCACTAAATGAAACATTTTCAGCAAAAGCACCTTTCTTCCTTAACACGTCACTCTACTGTTTACAGCCTCCCTAATGCTGAATGACCCAGTCTTGAGCTGCTGCCACATCTGCAGGGGACAGCCCAGCGAAGGGGCACATGGGAGTAGAGTTCAGGGTGGCTGAGCTCTCCCAGCCTTCCTGTCAAAGACAAGAGCAACACGGTCATCGAGAATGAGACTACCTGTGGTAAGAAAATGACTGTCTTTCCTAGTGAAAAACTCAGCAGGGCACCCAGGACTAGAAAACAGTTTCTTCCACCATTCCAATACAGACCACATACAACACTAGTTACACCTTTCCCTCTGGTCTGCCTTTGCCTAGGAGAGGAGTATCTCGGACAACAGTAACCACTGTGCTGGCTTTCTGAATGTCTCAGCATCTTTGGATGCTGCAAAATCCTTACTGAACAGCAGTGCAAAGCTGAGGGCATATTCTGTACCATGGCAACCTCACCAAATTACATCCTATCCTGCAGACTGCTGGGAACAGGAGGATTCAAGAGAGGAAGTGGATTTTAAGTACTTACAAATATAAAGAAGTTGAAAAGAAACATCAGGTACTTCATGCAGCTCAGACAGTCTCCCTCCATGGTCTTCAGGCTCCTTGACTCAATTCTTCCTGCAAAACACCAGTGCTTCCTTAGCACATGCACTTTTTATCAGAGTGACACAATTCTACTTCCATTTGTATTTTCCCTCGTGGAGTTACTTAGGCAGCAGGGCTCATTTCTTACCCGAACAAGGCAACATAGCACAGGCTAGTAGGAGCTAATGATCACTGCTAAGTCCCTTTAAATTCTTCCAGGTCGAAAGGACTATGCAGATGTGAAGAGGAAGGTTGCAGGAGAGGAAAAGTCCAGCTTTGCTTGCAGACTGAGATGTGAGGAAAAGCCTCCCTCTGCACATGAAGATTCCCCCCAGTCCCTAAAGCCTGTCAAGTCTAACAGGCACTGAACATACCTAATTCATGCCAAAAAAGGCCATATTTGAAAGGTTCACAAACCTGCATTTCTGGACAGTTAGCCTAGTACAAGGACATTTTCAGGAAAACGTTTGTAGGAGCTGGGCTGGGAATGACCGCAGTGCATGGAAATGGGAGGGCCTCAGCCTGGGGCCCAACACCTGCTTGTCATGCAGTGTGAAACCTCCTGTGCCACCAAAGTCCCACCCTGAACAGGTCATCTGCAGGCAGAGCCCATGGATCAAAGTTGGCAAGCTTTTAATCCCAGGAAAAAATGCGAAGGAATCTGAACCAGTTTTGAAACTCCACATCTGAATTAGACAGCAAGCTACTTAGGACAGTACTTATATGGGAAGAGCAGCAATAAATTCTGACCAGGTGAGACTATGTTGGAAAAAAGTTTCTGCCCCAAAAAGCTTGCTGTTTAATGAAGTGACTGTGTCTCCCAATATCACCAAGTACCCCAGAGGGACCGACAAATAAATACATAAAATAGTAAAACTTTCACTGAAACAGAAGACAGTGCAGTCGTTCACAGATGGATGCCTACATATGCAGAGAGGCACAAGCTTGCCCAGCTCCCTAGAGAAGCCCTCCCAAAGCCCACATGCTTCTTAAACCATCTCTTCACCTTTCTCCACTGCAAATGCCATTCCCTAAATAGACCTCATCCAATGATATTCAACACTGGCAAAGTACATTCAATTCACTTAAAAGAAAAAAAAAAAAACACAGAAATTATCCAAGGTTTTCACCAGGCCAGAAATAAAACTCTCTCTTTCACTCCTTCATCGTCTTTGCTAATCCACAAAACTTTGGAGTGCTGGAGAGCCTCACAGGGTGCTTCCCTCTGTGACCATGGGAACTGCTCTACTTTAGCCAAAGGGCTGAGAAAAACCATGGCAGGCAGCGCTTCCAGCAAGGGGCTGCCCAAGGTGAACAGCCAGATTCACATCATACAGAGTGTGTGTTCGCTGCACTTCTTCAACTCCATTTAAAAATCAAATCAGTTCCTCCGCAGTGGGAAAACAGGCAGACACACAAATGGATCACAAGGACATGCAGCTGCTTTCCCCCTGCATCTCTGCTTGCTTGGGGCAGGACAGCAGCATGCTTCTGCTGCCTGGGTACCATCCAGGGAACCTCCTTTGCTAGAGGGATCCCAAGCAGATCCGCAAAGCCAGCCTGACAGTCCACCTCTCTTCTGAAGAAATACAAACCTGAATCCAAACCTGAGAACAAGGGCAACATTTTCTTTCCAAAGGTTTGGTTTTTTTTTTCCCTACCTCTGGTACACAACTGTCCAGAGACACAAAACCAAGACTGTGACTAGTGGAGATAGAGTGGGGCACAGAGCTCTGATGTGGGCCTGGAAGAGATGCCCACAGCTTACTGATGGTGTTCAAAGCCATGTCTGCAAATCTCACAGAGAATGGATATCTTGAAATCCAGAAGGAATTGCCCTGGGGAGGGAATTCTTCAGTTTCATGGGAAAGGTGAACCTTCAGGTACACTAACCCATGAGCTTGGACACTATAGTAGAGAGTGATATGAAAATACAAATTGATACGATACTGGAAATTCAAGAGCTCTAGAATTAGTGATGCCCAGATGTTCCCATCACCACACAAAAACATTATGCTCCAGTGAAACAAAGGATTGCTAAACCTCAGTATATTAGCCAAAGTCTGAAAGTTACCTGAGAAACTTCTAAGACCTGCTGCCTTGAGCACCCACCCACGTGATCCACATCATAGCAGCCTTAGGCAAAAACAGGAATAAAAAGCAAACCAATTCAGCCATATTGTGCCACTCCACATCACTCACACTCATCTCGCTCCAGAGGCACCCACATGAAAAACATTGCCTGTGGTCTAAGAAGCAGCAGCTCCTGGGTCTAACGCTGTCTTGCTGCTCTGTAGAGGTGATAAATCGCATTCCTACCTTACTTTACTTTCCATGTCTGGGTCTGCTTCCCCTGCAAGAAGAGAGTCTCCCTTGGACCCGCTCTGATTTGCACAAGCTGAGCACAGGCCTCCTTTCCTTTACAAAGAATCATAGAATCATAGAATGGTTAGGGTTGGAAGGGACCTTAAAGATCATCTAGTTCCACCCCCCCTGCCATGGGCAGGGACACCTTCCCCTAGACCAGGTTGCTCAAAGCCACATCCAGCCTGGCCTTGAAGACAGCCAGGGATGGGCCATCCACAACATCTCTGGGCAACCTGTTCCAGTGCCTCACCACCCTCTCCGGGAAGAATTTCTTCCTGATATCTAATCTAAACCTCCCTGATTTCAATTTATACCCATTACCCCTTGTCCTATCACTACAAGCTCTTGTAAAAAGTCCTCTCCCAGCACCCTTGTAGGCCCCTTCAGGTACTGGAAAGCTGCAATGAGGTCTCCTCGCAGCCTCCTCTTCTTCAGGCTGAACAAGCCCAATTCTTGCCGCCTTTCGTCATAGGAGAGGTGCTCCAGCCCTCTGATCATCCTCGTGGCCTCCTCTGGACTCGCTCCAAGTGGTCAAAGACAAACCTAAGCTATGACTCCCTGCATTGCTGCTGCCTGTGCATCCACTCAGTATGTTAAAAAGTTTTCTAGGTGTGAGCAGGGAAAGGAGACTCTAAATCCATTGAGCAACCAGGTCCCGAAAGCTTCACTGGCAGGGCCACGCAGTCACAGTAACTTGGGAGCAGCACGAACACATGCACACTCAGCATTGACATGCGAGGACTCCCTCATGTGCCTGGGCAAAAAGTTGTCCCCAGTGGTGGGGCTGGGCTCAGATTTGTAATTTCTAAACCCACCATGCTTCACGCAGCAAGAAACAACTAAGTGGTACCCTACTGACTGTGCTGTGCTTCAAGCCAACAACACACCCAGTGGGTCTTACAGATCCTGCAGGTCAGGATGCACACGTGGAAGTCAGTGGCAACAGGGGAAGGTCTGGGCTGGCAAAGCCAAGAGCAGAGCATGTCAGAGCTTCCACACTGTAAGAAGTCAGTGCAAACTTCCAAAAAATGCTATCCCACTGCTCTGATCTGAGAAAGAGGAGCTCTGAGCAACAGTTTCAGTGCTGGAACTTAGAGCTTGGAGAGATCCACACAAATCAGTATAACACACCCTTTCCAGTTCCTGCTGGGTACCCAGATTCCCAAGCAGCACATGCAAAATCACCATTTGGATGCTGTGATTGCACTGATTAAAACAGGGCAAATCAACCAAAGGCGTGATCTGACCACTTACGCAGCACTTAAAACTGTTTCATGTTAGAGCTCACGCACTCCAGCGTGTGTGGAATATATTACCTTCTAGTTCACGTATGCAGTAGTGCTCTAAACTCTGAAGAGTACATAACTAATACTATTTACAAGCAATGCAAGCAAAATGCAAATAATGCTACTTACGAACAATGTAATTATGAAACCATTTTTACCAACTGTTGCCTTACTAATTAGCTGAAGGTACCTGAAGTCCCTGATGACAGGCTGCATGCAGAAAAGAAGTGACATGAAAGGACAGTCCTGACCCACATAGCTGCTTTTCCCCTCCACCTTCCTTTTTAAGCCGTACACACAAAAAGCAAATCTTGTAAGTTACTCCTATTACACAGTGATGCAAGTGTGATAAAAACTGAACGCGTATGTTTTAGTCTACCTTTTAAAAATATCTTCTCTCCCCTCCTACGGTCCTCAAATTTGTGACAGATTAAGTTCTCCTCTGCAGGAGACATTCAATGCTAAGCAAACATTAACAGTCAGAACTGCAGAGACAGCGGCTGACAGATGCTCTCCCTGGCTTGTCCCATCTCAGACCTGTGAGACATATGAGAGGCATTTGGTTTTGTCTGAAATGTAGCTATAAATGTTCAGCTTTTTCTTAGGAAGATTATTCTACATTTCTCCCCTACCCCCACCCTAACACAAATTTTATCTTGTAAAGTGATGGGGAGGCTAAATATCCCCAGCAGTGTAGCCAGGAAACATATCCCAGCTGTTGTAATCAGTTAGGAATAAACTCTAGTTTTTCAAGGCAATGCTTTTTTTTGTTCTCCAGCCACCATTTATTTCCTTCCTTCTGACATTTGTTTTTGCATGCTCTGCGGGTACCTTGAACTTCACGTATCTACAGACAGCTGCTCAACTACACCTCCAAAAACTGCTCCCAGGTTTCTCTTTGCTACCACTGGCATTTCCCCCTACCCCCATATCCCTTACCCCTTTCACACTGGATTGAACCCACGGTTTCACTTCAACTGCTTCTTTACCTTTGCCTTGGAGATGGAATCACTGAAAAACTTAGGTTGGACAGGACCTCTGGATGTTGTTGAGTACAAACACCCACTGCCTCCAACCTGGGCCAATTCCAAAGTTTGATCCGACTTCAAAGTTAAAGCAAGTTGGTCAGGGTCACATTACTGAAGTTTCAGATACCTCCAAGGACGGACATTCCGCAGTCTCCCTGGGCACCTCTTCCAATGTTCGACCGTTTAAAAAGGTTTTTCAGAACAGCTGTCCAAGGTTCCCTAACAGTCTCCCCATCTCGAATACTTAATAGAAATCACAGAATAACCAAGACTGGAAGAGATGTCTAGAGGTCACCTTGTCCAACCCTCATTGAAAGCACTTTTTCAGTCACTTCTATCACAATGTCCATATTTATCTTCTTCTCACATACATATCTCTTTGCTGTCAACATGCACGACGACCTTGTCCACTGAACTGATCTGTTGGGTCCTTTAAAACCCAAGAACCAGTTCTGCGGTACCTCCTACAACATATTAGTTAATGGCTTGAGGAGCAAATGGTACTAATTCACACCTATTTTCACAATGCAACCGAGTAAAAGCAGAAGACACGCTTGAAGCTCTCCAGAACCACCACCAGACAGCCCTTAAAGGAATTAGAAAACATGAACCAGATTCTCATTCCAGTCACTGCATCAATTTCTAGAGGCAAATTTCCACAGAGTCTGCTCCTCTAGATAGACCAGAGATAGGGGCAGTTTAATTAGGAGACTGAACAGGATGAACTTGCTGCAGTACACCTCGCAGGGGGTATGACGGCAGATGAGCTATGTATTTCTCATTCCCCTCTTGCACACCACAGCTACACCCATCCAGCCTTGACAGAGATACCGAGAAAGCAGCTGGTATGCAGAAAGAAAGAGCTGCAAATAAGACTCACCTTCACAAATCTTAGGACTTGAAGCAGTGTCTATTCTAGTCTTCAATTGTCTGTGTGTCCCATGTATCTCCTTCTATCCAAGCTTGTCCTGTAGAGAAAAAATATGCAATTACTTCGGCAGTCAATAAAAAGCAATCACGTTAAATACACAATTCATTAAAACACACCATCCTGATGAATATGCTCAGTCTAATTGCCACCTTAATTCAGTGTACATTAGCACTAATGAAGAGCTTTTAATACCCAGTGAGGGATCCAGTTCCTCAGAATATCTTTAACAATGTTTGAGGTGTTTTAAATGCCCACAGACCACATGTAAATCTATAGTCCCATTACACATGCACCTCATACCACAACAGGACTAGATTAATACCAGCTGCACCTTCAATATTTTATAGGAGGTTTAGACAAACTTTAATCTGCTGTGACTTTACAGTCCATTTACTGGGAAAATGGAAAAGGCAGAGGAAGGGAGATGGAATGCATCTTTGGGAAGCCCAGCCCAGCCATTAGAAGCAACAGCCTGAGAAGCTGGAAAAGGTGAGGTGAGACTACAGACAAAAGTGCAGAGCATGCTTGTTTGACTGTTGCTTTCTCAGGGCACACTTTCACAGGCTGTTTCTTCCGTCCGTCTGAACCAGCCCCAACCCCACACTGTGGGCCTGCGGGGAAGGGGCAGCCTTTACCTATTCAAACAGCATGCCACGCCGTAAGGGCCCGATATTCACATAGGGTTGCTCAGCACAGTAACTCACTCACTCATCCTTTGCAAATCGTTTTGGAATATTTCGCTGAAGCCACTGCTTCTCTGTGAGGGATCACATAAGTCACCTGGGTCTATCCCTGCTCTCTCACGGCCGGAATTTCATCATGATTTCTGGAGGGGATGCATTTAACATCTGTTTCCCACAAACATTTGTGAATTTGCCTTTGAAAATTGCCTCCCATTAAGACTTCTATGAGTAAAAGTCTATCATTTGTTGTTGGCAGGAAGCGAACAAAGAGTTTCAAGGTGGCTGAAACTATTACAATATAAAGCATATAATGAATATTCATAGACTTTTTGTTTTGCATTAATCCCTCACATTTGCTGTCCTTCCTCCCTCACTGTGGACTTGCATTTCTGAATGATGAGCAGAGGTGGCTTTGTTTTTGAAATCTGGAGGGTGCAAACGCCTATAGCCAAATGAGCCACCTCTGCTGCAAAGCACTGAAGGCATGTGCTGAGCAGCAGCTGAGCTGCTCCACGCTACCACGCTGCATGCCAAGGCTGCTGTGGTCAGTGCAGCTTTACCACCGGCGCGGAAGTCCAGAGGGTGCTACGTGACCGGCTGGGAGATGGCTCCAGCAGGATTAGGGACCTCTGGAGAGGGGCTGGGAGAGTCTCCAGCTAGGACAAGAGACAGTGTCACTGCTCCACCTCAGAGAGCCCCTGCTTGTCAGTCAGCGCCCAGTGCGCACCCTCACCTTTTTATCTTTTTCTTTAGTGTGTGGGGACACTTCACCTTGTGTTTTGCATGTGCAACTGAGAGACAATTTCTTCAGCTGTCCCACCCCATGATGCTACTACCCTGGGATAGCTGCTGTCAGGAGACGATGGCTCTAACTTTAAAGCAGCAATGACACCCTGCTATATAAACCTATCATTAGGAAAATAACCAGAATGATAGTATTCCTGCTCCTACTGCGCGTGCATATAATTAAATTCCTACAAGCCCTCAAAGGTCTGCGTGGGAGAGGAATTTTATTTTTTTATGGCACTTAAGTCACAACATTTGAAAGAAATTACAGCACCACAGAGAGGAAGAACTTAAACGCTTCAGTAGGTACCAGCAGGTGCTGTGTCAGAAGGGATGAAAGTGTGTGTTTGGTGCCAGACAATGGGTATATTCCATCTTACTCTACAGCCCGAAAGGGGAGGAAGGCCCTGCCAAACAGACTCTCTTTGGTTAACAGCTACATTAGGGAGAATT
The DNA here is from genome assembly GCF_000690775.1 of Eurypyga helias. Lineage (NCBI taxonomy): Eukaryota > Metazoa > Chordata > Aves > Eurypygiformes > Eurypygidae > Eurypyga > Eurypyga helias. Next base: position 24,701 of record NW_010261386.1, read on the forward strand.
GCAGAAAGTGCAAAACCACCATGCCTAACTGTTCCTCGAGCAAGCCGATGCCTTCAATGACAGCTGCTGGGGAAGCGCCGTGGAAGCCAGAGTGCTGGCTGAGGGCAGGCGGCCGTCCTCGGGCCACACGTGCAGGCCCCGCTGCCTCAGCTGCGTCCTGCCTCCTCATTCCTCGCTGCCACTGTGGCCAGGCTCCTCGCTGCTTTTGGACCAGCTCAGTGCAAGGAGAAGGCTTGGAGTAAGGAAAAGAAGTTTACATGTATGACTCCTGCTCACCTCACGCAGCAAGACAGACACTTGGAGAGCCAAAGAGGGAGGGGGTAAGAAGAGGCTGATGTAGTCAACATGTAGCAAGTGGAACAAAGAACGAAGAGAGGGTGCAAGATGGAGAAGCAAGGCCTGTATTTGGGAGAAATCCAGTCTCCTGAAGGTTAACTAGTGCGGGAAGGCCACCAGATGAATGGCTTACAGGTGTCCTGCTTCAGAAGTGCCTCTAGCTACTGCCAGTCCCCTTGCTCACACCATCTGCAAGATCTAGAGAAACCGAAGCACATGCCACCCCATAGGTTCAACCAAAGGAGAAGCTGAAGACAGAATTCATGTCCCGTTGCATCTCTGCAACACGTCAGTGCTTTCATGGTGAAGAGTGCGGAGAAACATCTCCATGGGAGCAGGATCATATCAGTATCATTCCCTTGGAGTGGCTTCAGAAAAAAGCAAAACATCTGCAGCTCCTGAACTGGCGCTTGGCACAGGCTGTCAGTCCCATGCGTTATCCTGTAACTATTGCTCCTACGTAAATAACTAATTGCACTGGAATTTCATAGTGCTTGCATAGCAGAGTCATTGCTGTGACACGAGCACATTACTGCATGTAAATCCAATTAGATTCCAAAGTGCACTGCGTAAGTATAATCGGCCCCTGTGGAGCAGCGATGAGGGGACCTGCACAAGGCCATGCAACTAGATACTAAATTACAGTCAATCTACCTCCTCTTCAGTTGCATTAAAATGCAAATGTCACTGTAATATAGGCCCATTTACCAGCGATGACTGCCTTGCCTTGCAACGCTGGAGGGAATGAGGTGGTTGCACTGCCTGAAAGCATTTAATTCCCTTGTATAGTTGAGTTAGCAAAGCCCTGAGGGGCATCTTATACCTTAAAACAATAAACTGATTGGCTTTTATAACACTAAAATCATATGAGGTTTGGTATGGTGTTTAAATGAACCAGAGCTTCTGCTAAAACTTCCGTTTCCCACCCAAGCAGAGCAGTCAGGATAACTGGGCCACATCCCTTCTTCTGACTCTTATTCACCACCTTTTAACGAAGACGCATTTCTGCCACCAAAAGCCTGTGCATAAAACCCTACCAGTCACACACAGGAGGAACACGAGAGCTGGACTGAACCTCTTAAAGCTTCATAAAAATAGTACCAGCTTTGTAACAAACCCAATAATACAATACTTAGCACCTATGTTTTGTATTTGCAACTTTGCACAATGTGTGCATAGAATACATGAGATCACATGGAGGTAAAATCGCCCACATGTACACAGACATTCCATATGGAAATTCAGAAATCCCAGAGCAGAGCCTATTCTATGGCTCAAACCCAAACCATTCTATGATTCTATGATTCTGTTCTCCCAAATGTTGTAACATTTGGAAAAGTGCTAAAGTACATGTCTGCAATGCCAGTATAGCATCAGGCCACAAACCACTCCATGTCAACTGGTGCAAATGTGCATACAGCACTGCTCGAAACATGAACTGCTCCCTTTGGCCCCTTCCCAACTAGAGTTCAGTACGTAATCATGTCTGGCTCTTGCATACAGCTTTTCAGCTGTCTCAGAAAAGAAGATACTGCATACAGAACCAACACATCTGATAGCCTGAAACTCTTTTAAGTTCTGTTCCTTAAAAAAACAAAGTCCTCAGATAGCTCACAGGTGTATTTCCCTTGTATTAGCTGCAGTACAGTGGAACAGTATGGTACTGAGTGTCTGCGTATATAAACAGATGACCCAAAGATTATATGCACTGATAATACAACAACATTAATTCTGTTTAGCAGGTAAGAAAACCAAGGCTGAACGGAGAATGGATGTGCTAGATCTCCTGACCCACAGTACAGCCCTCTGTTCACCGGCCCATAACGAGACCAGTCCCAAACCCATGAAAAAGCTGATTGCTTCTGGATGGTGAGTTACACTCTTTGACGAGCATCTCCTGTCCCAGAAAGAAGGCTATTTACCATATCACAAGGGAGGCAGCTCACTTTGGCCTCCTATGTCTGAAAATACTTCCCTTCAGCAGGGAATAAATGTCACCCTCCTGAGTAGATCATGGAGTTGCATCACAAGCCAAGTGACATTACCCACTGTCATGTCAGATACTGTCAAGTGTTGAAACACGCTTGGCACGGCATTCCAGACACATAGGGCATTTAACACAAAGTGTATATGCCTGCCACTTTTTCCCTGAGCCTGACACATCTCACCTTTACAACAGCTGACCTCTCGGTGCTCTTTTCTATTCTCTTTTTCTACAGCCCCGTGTTGTTGCACTGCGCAGATTGTGACATTCGTGATTGTTTTGAAAAATGCAGGAATACATCTCAGAAACACTGGCCAGTTGCTGTGGCAACCTTGTCCTCCTCAGATCATGATTTCCAATATTTTAAGAAGTTTCCTCATACTTTGCAGGCTTCAGGGAAACAATGCAGAGGAGGAAAAAGATTGATTTTAAAGTATGGAAGCAATCAAAATGGATTACTATGAGCCACAGGGCCTTGTCCTATCAAAAAGATGATGATAATCTCTCCTTAGCAAGGAAAAGCAGCCCCAAACGGCTGGTCAGAGGCATAGGCAAGGACCCGTGGGCAAGGGCATTTGAAACTCCTGCTTTCATCATCTGTTTTAATGCAGAATGGAGCTCCAGATCTGTAGGTTAATTTCTTGGTTGTTGTTGTTCTCAGTGCTTTTTCATAAGGTGGAGAAAAAGAAACCCACCCTTTAACATCATTTAACTGGGGGACTAATAATCTTAATTGCTTTTAAGAAAGAAATGCCAAGCAGAACTTTCAATACATTAACTATCACCTTACAAAAAAAACCCAAAACCAAACCAAACCAAAAAAACCCCAAAACACCCAACTTTCTCCATTATTATAAGGTTATTTCTTATTATTATTTCTCTCTTATTATTTCTTATTTCTCTTTTCTATTTTCTCTTAATAACATTTTTATTTCTCTCTTATTATAAGGTAACTGCCTACACAGATGCAAAATCAAAACAGTCACTTTAGCCAGGTTTAGTCAGCCTAGAAAAGCAAAGGTTAAGAATAAAATGCTGTAATAAAAGCACATCTTAAATGAGGGATCTCAGAAATACTAAATAAAACATAAAATAATATTGCTGGAAATCTGAGAAGTGGCATTATTTCTCTGATTCTGGTCATCTTTTTAACAAGAAAAATAATAAAAAAAGAATAATAGAAAACGACCTAGGGAAGAGAGGCAGGCATGAAGTCTAAGCTACCCTGCTTACAGTCAAACTGATATACATCTACATTCCATGTGCAAATCTAAACTGAGCTTCACTGTAATCAGCGCCTTTTTAACGTACTCTAAGACACAAGACTGCAGCTCATGTGGTTTGAAAGGTAAATGTGACTGATCTCAACCACACCTGTCCCAGTTAAGGTATGAACACCAAGCCACCCAACATCTTTTGCTACAGATATTTCCGATTTCTGATTAAGAAAGAGTACGAAGGAGCAGAGAGAGAACCATGGCCACAGCCCACAGCAGAGCTTCAGGTGTTCTGCAGGAAAATAAACGAGCATTAATAAATCCCATAATCTTGGCATACGTGTTTCTAAACCTTCTCTCTTCCTTCAAAAGATGTATAATCAAAGCTCTCCAGTAACAATCAGGTTCCAGGCAGACAGAAGACCCTCAGCACAATTCATACGTAGATGACAGGAGTAGGGGGACTAAGTGAGATACGAGCCAAGACTCACAGGCTGGCTCCCAGCTGCTTTTGCTTTCCCAACGGATAACAGATACTGCATCAAGACACACAATGTCATGCTAGTGAATTTGCTGCTCTCTTAACACCTCATTTTTTTCTCCATCTGAACTTAATTTGAAAGCGTGCAGTTCACTGTCCCCCTTCTCCTTTCTCTTTTGTCCTTACTCATGGCAAGGGAAACATGACAGACAGCATGGCTGGTTATTGTTAATGCATCTGAAAGTGCAGACATTAAAAAGGGGGTTATTCTGGAACATGCCACAGTTTTCCTTGCTATTTGCACCGGCAGCTAATGATCACCCTAATAGCTTCTCTCTCTGAAGTCGTAATAAGCTTACAAATGAACCCATTCAGCACGTATTAAAAAGCAAGGGATGCTCCTTTGATTATAGCCTTTGTGGAAATCTCCGCGTATTTGTGTTGTTGCTGCACAGACACAATTAGGACATGCTGCCGGGAGCCGGCTCAGCTGCCTGAGCGGTGGGGTTTGGAGACACCTCCCAGTGCCATAGCAACGCATCCACCTCTCCCAGCATCAGTCACCAAAGCCTGGCTGCCATCGAGGCCTGGCAAGCACGCTTCAGCACTTCCAGAAATTAAGAAGTATAAGATGCCTAATTAAACTCCTTCTGCTGATGCCTGGGCCGTGTTTATGATGTCCCCGGCGTTGCAGCTCTTGTGACTTGGAGGAGGGTGCAGTGCCTGTGGCCACCCTGCTGCACCCACCGCCGTCCTGCTCGGAGCATGGCGTGGCGCCATTCGCCCACCGGGCACCTCTCCATGCCCTGCTCTGGGGGTCCTGGGGTTGGAGGTACCTGCTTCACGCTGCTGGAACAGGAGGCAACAAGGGGTACGCACGCTGGAGAGTCTTGAGGAGGCGATAGCTTTGCTTTGCTGAGGGAAGAATATGAGGAACTCGTTTCCATCACCACCTATAACACTTCCCCTACTTCATCCTTCCACTTGTGGGGAGTGGAACCGAGTAACCGTACGGAAATCTCCTTACCACCTAAGTGCTCAGAGGTCGGTCCAAATCTCACTTATGTTGCTGACAGACTCCAAACTTCATTGGAGGAGAAAGAAAAAATAAAAAAGAATTTTTAAGGATGTGAAAACCTAGCAAAATCAGGGATCTAGTCTTCATTAAGGTTTGAATTTGGGTCAAATATCTCACATTAGCTGAAAGTTAAAAGAGCATACCTTTTTTCCCCTTAACAAAGGGAATGCCATGAACAATATAGCCCCTTTCCCAAAACACCCTTATTCCCTAGGCACAGTGCATCTGCAGCAGTCTTAAGTGGAGAGACTTGGGGAGCCGTTCATCTTTTCACACAAAGACAGCAGCTTACGTGCTGACGACACGGATGCACAGGCTTTCAGATAGCCTCAGTGGGGTGACTTTCACCCACAGAACATCTCCTCTCAGAAAGCCAGCTCTAAACAGACCGCTTCTACTCTGCCTGAAAGGCAAGACCTTTGTATGCAACAGATATTTCCTACATCTCCTGGAGACTGACTGGGGTTAAAGCAGGTCAAAGCGTGTAATACAGATAGCTTTGTGTTGATACCGGCCATGGTGCCTATTAGGAAGGCCATAATTGCAAGAAATCATCTCTCAGCAAGGATATTTAATACACTGCCAAAGAGTCTCCTCAGGCAAGCTCTGTTTTAAGGTTTGTGAGCTTTGAGGAAAAATGATTGTACTCTTGTTGTGAAGTGGTTTGGGGGCAGCATGTTTTTAGCTCTATTGTAATCTAAATAACACATAACACGGCAGCAGTGGAAACTTCACTACCAGCATCACTTGCGAAAGTCTGGGGATAGCCTGGGGCAAAACCTGAAGCACCATCAATCATACATGCACGTAAGAATTGGTATGCACTGACAGGGTGTCAGAAGGACTCTTTCAAAACTGAAAGAGCAAATTTAACCATGGAAATAATCCTGGTGCTGATAAATTTTCTTTTACTCAGGATACTGATGAATTTTCTTTTACTCAGTCTTCACTGATATTTGATATGTTAGAAATCAGAAGTTAGAAAATGAAGACATAAAAACTCCTCTAATTCAAATCAAGGGGGGCTGGAATAATTCCAAATGCATCAGTGAATGAGGAAGGAAGGCATGAGCAGCTCACCTGGCTTTAAAACAGTACAAAAACCAGTTCATAGTTGGGCTGCTGAGCGTCTTGCCCTTCACACCCAAAAGAAGGAAGAACAGTCTGACCCAAAATCTGGCAATTTCTGTTTTTACAAAGTCTAGGCAAGACTTTTAGGGAGGACAACAGAACACAGTGAAAAAACCAGATCCCCTGTAATGGGTAGGACTCCACAGGCTAACCTCCAGGTCAATCAGGATTGGGCTGAATTCTGACTGCAAAACCACACCAGCTTTCACTAGCTGAAGTTCCCTGTGGCCCCACCTTTGCTATGTCTCTTTTCTTGATCAGCATGAAATTTGAAAGCAATGCAGCCTTTCAGCTAAAGAACGTGTATTTTGAAAGTATCAAAACCAGGTTTGCAGTGCGAACAGCCAAAGCAGCCCAGACTTATGCCAAGAAAACACAGGGAACAATGGAATGTTCAAGTTATTCCCAGCCTGGAGAGTCAGGCTTTCTGGGGCATTCTCCCAGTTAGGCTGCAGAGTTGCTCTGAGCTCTGCATCAAGGACAAAAAAAGTCGTCTCAAATGACACAGGATTTAACAGCCTCTTCTCCCGTCACTGCTGTCAGCATGGGGAGAAGAATCTTTCTGAAAACACTGTGGAGCCTTGCTGTGCAACCGCATCGGATGATAAATTTTCTGACAAATTTCCAAACAAGATCTGTGGTCACCATTCTGCATGTCTGATGATACACAAACCACCTTGCAACAGAACATTAATACCACTTAAGCCCTTAGATTGCTTTCCATGTTACAGTCTGAAAGCCCTTTATGAAGCTCAGTGTCCTTTATAAAGTTGACGTGGCGTTGCTCCAGGATACCCACCCAGCGAGTGTCCTGGGCATCTTCTGTGGTGCCCTGTCTAGTGCTCAGACCACTTTATAGCTCCAGTTCTGCTCACATCTCTCTCACACTCACAGACTCCAGCAAGTCATTTCAAGTTGGTGTGTCATCGTCATCCCCCGCTCCCCATATTTAATATAATAAACACTTATCTGCCAGCCATGGAAGCTGAGAGATTTAATTCAGTATCTTATGAGAGCGCCAGGCTGCATGTGCTCTAAGAAGCTGAGGAAGGAAGTACCCAGAAAGACAGTATTCAAAATAAAGATACTGTCGTTTCTAGATGAAAACAAGCATTTTGAGTGACTGACAGTGTTATTTTAAAATGTTCCGGTACAAAAGCCCAGGTGGGGTCCTTCATATGAACCACACAGCTCGGAGCTCACAGCAACTGGACAAAAAAAGATGAGATGGCCTGCACTCCACCTCTGCCACGTTCCCCATAATGATGTGCTCAAAACCGTGGGAGTATCCACCTAGAGCTAATGTCTCCAAAAACGCTCTCCTGCAGCCCCCACACAGAGATCCCCTGCAAGTGTCCTCTGCTGGTTCACTGTCACCTCCTCACCTGGAGAATCCCAGATCAGTGATCTCTTGATAGGAAGAGAGACACAGCAAACCATTTCATCTTGAAAGCAGACACCATCCACGACACAGCTGAGGTTCCTCATGGACCAGCGTTACCAGTGCCCCAGGGCTCCCCGGCAGCACAGGGGTTGCACTATCGGCATTTGTGTATTAGAGGGAAAGGGCATTCTCCTTAAGAGCTGAGAGCTATTGCCAACCCAACGTATTTTGAAACTCCACCTCCAACACAGCAGCCCAAACACTACCCAGTCCATTCCTCCACAGAGAAAATGGTGTGAACTAGCTCTTCCAGGAGGTCAGCATGAGGGGTCTCCAGGGCCTTTGGGATCAAGATCAGTATCCTGGCTGCTTCAGCTGCTAATAAAGTCCAGGGGGTGGATGTGGGAGCACCTTTAGAAAATGCAGGGTTTACAGCTGCTCCCTCAGAAGTACCTCAGGAACAAAAGGGCCTACAAGGAAGCTGGGGGGGGACTTTTTACAAGGGCCTGTAGCGACAGGACAAGGGGTAATGGGTTTAAATTGGAAGTGGGGAGGTTTAGATTAGATATCAGGAAGAAATTCTTCATGGAGAGGGTGGGGAGGCACTGGAACAGGTTTCCCAGAGAAGCTGTGGATGCCCCATCCCTGGCAGTGTTCAAGGCCAGGCTGGATGAGGCTTTGAACAACCTGGTCTAGTGGAAGGTGTCCCTGTCCCTGGCAGGGGGGCTGGAACTAGATGGTCTTTAAGGTCCCTTCCAACCCTAACCATTCTGTGATTCTATGAAAAGTTTTCCAGTCAGCACAGACTTGATCAGCAGTTTGAGGCAGGCGCTTCCACTTATCTGATACTCAAAGCAGAAAACCTGCAGTGCTTCCTCCCAGTAAGGGACCACCTATCTGCAGCCCTTGGAAAACAGGTTTGTTCTTACATCTTTCGGATGAAGCATATTACTCTGGACACAGGGTGCACTCATGTAAATCGGCCTTCCAATACTTCTGCTTCTGTTTATTGGCACCAGCCTCCTCTTGCTCAGGGCCCACATTTAACTTCCGTCCTTTCAAGCTCTGAAACCAGGTGCCCCAGAGGCGAGTGCAGCTTGACTGATGAGATGGACGATGAGGTACAGGAGATGCACAGAGAAATACGAGAGGCAGGAGATGTGCTTAGGGATCTGTTGCTTTAATAGGCTGCCCTCCCCTTCTGAGCCTGCACGCTCCCTACGGGCCAAGCAGAAAGCAGGTGATGACCCTGTAAAACCCTGCAGAACAGCTTTGACTCTGTTCATCCTTCACCAGTTTTGCTGTTAAAATGCTGCTACTCATTGGAGCTGAGCACACCTCATCCAAGTTTCCCTCTTTCAGCCCCCTGAGCCCCAGAAAGGTGGGTGCAGCTTTCCCCAGAGTTTTGCAGCTGGTGAAACCAGCATGGGCTCACCAAACCATCACCCTCAAAAGGAGAGACTTGCTGGTATTGCTCTTCCTCATCAGTTCCACTGCTTCAAGTTCTGCTTGAGAGGCTGTATTTTGTCTTCTATTCCCCAGCTTCTCCTCTCTTCTGCAATGCACTGTCTTGACACTGTTATCTACAGTATATCTCATATATCATATTCATCTTTTTTGCCATTGTATTTCTGCATATAAGTTGTCATTTAGCAAATTCGACTTTGCTTAGAAGCATCCAAACAAATCTGTAAGTCAAAAAGAATGAATGAAAGAATAAAAGCTACATATCCTGTATGAAATACCTGCCCTGAAATTAATTTTTTGGTGAGATGACATCTTCTTATAATACATCACTTTTCCATTATCCAAGGGCTCAGGTTTCTCTGCTAATCCCTATCTGCTGTTTTCACTGCTATCCTGGGAAGATTTCAAACGAATTAGGTGACTCCAAAGCTTTTTGGGGTAATAGCCAGGATATCCTTCTGGTAAAGAAGGCAGGTCAGAGGTGACCAGATAACTACAGAATCTATCAGTATCGACCAGGGGGATTCATTTCTGCAAATCAACGTAATATTGCTTATACCAAACACCCAAAATAATGACTTTGTCTCTGCTTGATTCTTTACTATTCACTCAGTGATTCTGAAATTAGTCCCTTAAACTGAACTATTGTTTGGCCTAGAGACTAAAAAAAAACAAACAAAAAAACTCAGCAATCCATCTTCGAACAGAATACTTTTTTAATGTCAGACCTCATTCAGCCATTTAACAGGAAAAAATGACTACACTGGTGGATATGATATCAGCAATTAGCCTACAACACAAACTGGTTTTAATTAAGGTGTCGATGTGCAAGGGTTTGGCTAAAGACTTTGAATATCTGCTTCAAGAAGTATGACACATTCATACAAGTCAGAGGCAAGATAGGGAGGAATTTACTTCACATATGCTCTGTTTATTTTAAAGATAGAAAATGTGGGATTTAGTTCATGGAGGCAGCATTAAGTTACCACCTGTGGTTATTACCTTAGCTTTGCTTGGAGACCTCCATTTTACAGCCTAGTTGTAGCGGCTTATAAAACCAAGGGAATTCACCTGGGGCAAAGGGTGCTTAACCTTGGTAGGTTTGACAATACCTTCGCTCCGTCTGTTTCATTTTCCCCACCCACACAACCAGTCCACGGCCTCATCAGAGGCAGCTGCTGCTCCAAGCAAGGCCACATTTTTCTAGCTGAAATGAAATGGTATGTCATGACCACGTTCCCTTCACAGCATAAGTCCTTTCCCACTGTACCTGAAGGCTTAGCAAGCAATTTAATTGAAACTATAATGTGGGGGGCTTTTTTATCTTTTTAAAGATGATGTATCTATCCTTTTTGTTAACAGACCTAAATGTAGATACACCAGAAAAATTTGTTCTTTCCCATAAACTGGACAAAGCCATATTGCAGTAGGGCATTTTGCCACTTTAGCTATGCAGGTTAAGAGCTAAATTAGCAACCCTGCATAAGCATAGAACAAGGTTTCTCAGCATCTGCCCACTTCAAACAATGTCCAGTGAGAGCTCTCAAACCAATACAGCTTACTCCAAATCCCAGAGCAAAATACCATCCAAAGCCTTTTTGTCCCACCACTTTAAATACGGACACATTAAGCTTTGCATGGCCATTAAGAAATACACATCCGTGAACAAAACCAAACCACCACCAACAAAAAACAGGAAAACAAACAAACAAACCAAAACAGAAAAGAAAAAGAAAAAAGGTCCATGTAAATCTGACCTGCGAAAGCATTACCTTACATATTAAATCAAGAAAGTAGTATTAATGAGAAAGCTGAACAGATTCTGTAACCACCACAAAATAAAATGGGCACATATAGTGACACAATTGGAAAAACAGATAGAAACATCAAGAGAATAAACTAGCAAATGGCTAAATCAAAATCTATCAGGCTCCCCCAGCTCATGCTCTGGGTAGGTGTGAGCGGAGATTGACTCACCGCCCCCCCAGCCCTAGAGCTGGAGCACTTTGCCCCATCCCAATCCCGTTGCCAGCCGGCTGCTCCGCACGTGTGTGCATGTTGGGCACCTCAGCCAGCCCTGGGCTCTCGGGTGGTTTCTGCAAACGAGCACCTGAGAGACCTCAGCCAAGCACTGATCTTCTTAACGCTTGGAATTGCTTCAGGAAAAAGGAGAAAGTCTCCACGGCTGGAAAGCTGGGGTAACATTGCACCCCTAGCTCCGGCCAACATGCACCCCAGAGCTACAGGTTGTAAGAAAGAAGGTTGCAACTAAGCAGTATTCAAAAGGGCCCTGCACTCTATGTGCATAGTAGTAAGAGATGATCAGATGAACTGGCAGCCCCAAAACTATGTAACAGATCATCTGGGAAAGAAAAAAAAGGGCACTTTTCCTTCACCATGCATGTCCAAGGCAAAGCAAATGGACCACAAGGAAACCCACCCTGCCCTGAGGAATGTGTGAGACCACCAAAGGCAGGCTCAGCGCTCTCAGGGAGGGTTACAAGTTTCCAAATCAGCCCTGAAAAGACACTTTCCACGAGGACACTGACCTGCCAGGCAGAGATTAGTGGCAGGGATGGGCTATCATACACAACAGTAGGATAACGAGACAACCTGTAAACGTTGCAGCCTCAATTCTTCAGCGGCACTGGTTTTCAAAATACCAAAGATGGCTAAGGAGTGCTAGCAAGAGGAAGGTATTTTTTGTCTTTACAGTTTCAAACAACAGCACAGTGACAGGAACTTTACAGATCTCAGATATTACATGACCCGCTCAAGAGTTCAGGCCCTGAGCTCTTTATCATAAGGTCTGTGTTCAGAACAAAGCCAAGTCCTGCCAGCTCCTCTTAAGTGACTCCACTAGCATTCATTAAAAGGACAGGAAAAGGGACAGCAAATGGTTTGCTAATCAAGTCTGTTTCTGAGGTGCACTATGAATCGAGGAGAGGTAGCGTAATTACATTAGTAAAGGTAATGGAGGTCACTGCCACATTGTTGTTTGCTCTTTAATTTAAGGAAAAATACTGTAAGGTGGTCATAATTGGGAGGGGAGCCGGTGGGAAAGGCAGGAGAAACTGTTCTGCTTTTGCATAAGTCTGACTGCATGATTATAGGATGTTGGAGATGTCTAAGAGGAAGCTGCTGAATATTTAACCTTAGAAATGGAAGCTTGGTTGTCTCTTGTCCTATTAACATCCACACGTACCTTCCATTAACTCTAATTAGGGCTAACAGGGTGTTCACATAAGTAACTCCGTAATTAATGTTAATAGTAGTTATGGGCAAACGCTGATAGAAGATGAAATGCCAAGTTTCTCCTTCAGGGTTAACCACTCAGCAGCCCGTTTCTCATTTCCATTTCCTCCCACAACAGCTCTCAAATCAATCCAACGTACCCCAGACAGTCTTACACACTAAAGCTTGCAGCCAAAGACACACGCCGCCGTACGTAACAGCACACCCTGTTATTTATACAAAATATAAACACAGACACGCAATACCTGACACGAATTAGACTGATTCACTTCTGTATGCTCGCTGCTGTACAGACACCGCGACAACGTACAAACAGCGCAGACCGACACATCCCTTCTTCCTTCAAGATGCTCGGGCTTTGCAGAGGAACAACATCGTTTCTATCACATATTGAGATAAGTCGTTTTCAATTAAAAAAACCAAAGAGCAAACAAGATTATAGCAACAACCTCAATTACCCTTATTAATGCCATTATGCCACCCCTAGTTGAGAGAATACACTACGTTCCCAAATCAGACATTATTAACAAACCATTAAATTTGTAAATGGGAACAGCAAAATTATCTGCCATAATCAGAACAGTAATAACAATGCACCTTCTATTGTGCTTCTGGCTCGAGCCCTGAGCTCTGCAGCAGCAGTTCATTTAAAAGCATTAACAGGCTGCTTCCAGCCAGGGGTCATTCGCTAGCACAAAGTCTCGCTCTCTGCTCTCTTCTCCCATCCTAAGTGGCGAATTTCCATCAAACTTGTGCAACTCCAAAGCTGAGTAGATTTATAAACTGCCTTTAGTTGGGAAAGTATTTATAAAGCCTCAGGGAACCAGAGGAGCACTCTGCTGTTCCCTCAGGAGTCGCAGATATTATTTGTAGAAACCTTATGATGCTGACGCCTCTGCCAGGGTCTTCACAAAGGGGCAAAAAGCACCAGAAGAGGAGGGATGGGGAGAGTCCATACAGGCAGCCAGACAGGGAGGAAGGAGCAGGACAAAGTCCCGCTGGTGCTGGCTGTTGGAACCAGGCGAGGAGCTGCGCTTGTGGAAAATCTGACTCACATCTAAGCCCTCCCTGCACCCTAGTGCCAGAAGTCACTGGTCCTTGTACGCTTCGGGGCAGCTCCAGTCACAAAATGCACACGGGCATGAGTCCCACTGACATTAATTGGTGCTTTCTCTAAAGGATGAGGGAAAAAGAAATATTTGTATATTTGTCAACTCACCTATACTGGCACCATGTAAGATGAAAGAAGAGATATCTCCCAGGACTCATCTTAATCAGAACTGGATGCGTTTTGGCTTTGCTATGCGAAAACAAACTTTTTTTACTTGCTTTGTTTTCTGCACTGGGGAATTAGTGACTCAGGCAGGATGCTGAAGACTCAGTGGGATTTACTTTTCATCATGTTGGGGATGTTTTGGTTTGTTTTTTTGTTTTTTTTTTTCCTACCAAGCACGCAGGCTTATTAATGCAGCTCCACTTGGAGTAAGATTTTCAATGTCAACCACTCTGCCCCCCTGTTTTTCCTCATAAGCTTATGTGGGGAAGCTCCTGTTCAGGAAAGAAAGGGATAGGAAGCACAGAAGGCATGGATCTCTGGCCCCCTGACCGCCTGCAAAGGGGACAGAGCCAGCTACTTCTCATGTACAAATCCCTTTGCCATTCCTTTCTCAGCTCCTTTTATCAAAGGGGAGGATCCCACACAGCTTCCACCCACACCACATCCCTCCTCTTCCGGTTCCACATTTCACTCAGGCTCTCCGGAAGGCACATCTGTGTCTTGCATTGAAGCACCCTCCTTGCTGTCGAATCCTGGGTCCCCACAACTCCGCAAAAGATTAAAGTGTCTATAGGGGAAAAACCCTCCCCTTTTCTTGGCTGGACTTGGTTTACCAGAGGTACTTTTCTGTATCCAATAAGCTTTTCTCAGAAGAAGAAAACAGAATATTCTTTCCCAGAGGTACAGTACCAGCAAAGATTTTAGCTATAGTCAATCCGACCAAACACAGAATATTTCACCCCAAACAAAGGGTTGCATTCCAAATGTATTTTTAATATTCATCATATACTATTTTTCACAATCACCTGAAGCAGTGGAAATATACTGAACAGCAGCAGAACCAAGAATGACCAGAGCTCTGTATTACCTGTTACAACACTGCTCCCCTCTCTACCCTGCTAATACTCTTGGCATTTAAAAATACACAACGAAAAAGAAGATATAGTCCATAAATGTAACACATGTAAAATTACATTTTAAAATCAGAGTGTTGTAAAGTAGCAGCTACAAAATGAGGTGAAACATTAAGTAACCAGTTGCCTAGACATTTTCATAGGAATTGGAATGAATGTCCAGTAAGTGTTCCAGGAAATCTGAGTTGCTTGAAACTTCTGGCTACTCTGTTTTTCAACTGGATAGCCGGTGCTGCCTCATCTCGCCAGCAGGCTGATGAGGATATCAGAGAGCAGGAGGGGGATCAGCCACGTACAGTGAACAGGCAGGTTATAAAAGAATAGTTCATCTTTTCTTCATTATCAGTCAACCTAGTGAGGCTGTCCTCTGGTTATGCTGGATATCCAGTTAATTTTATGCAGGGCTGTGCAAAACACAAGCCCATATTGGCAATACAGGTGGCATAAAGAGATTGATTTTATCTGAAGGAATTTGCTTTCACTAGCTTTTTTTTTCCTTTTTCCTCAGCACAAACAAAAACGATAGAGAAAGGTTTGAACCACTGTTGGTTTTTTTTTGTAAGACAGCTTAGCTGGAGGCTGAAAACATGAGTTTTGAGATGTATTTCATACCTTTTAGAAATCTCAGTGTCTTTTTCTAGTGCTGCTGCCCAACTCACTTTTACAGCTTTTCTATTCAGCTAAAAAGCGACTGCCTTCCAGTAAAAACTGGGTGTAAATACCTCCATCCCTGGAGGTGTTCAAGAGACATGTGGATGAGGTGCTTAGGGACATGGTTTAGTGGTGGCTTGGCAGTGTCAGGTTAATGGTTGGACTTCATGGTCTTAAAGGTCTTTTCCAACCTAAATGACTATGTGATTTTCAGTGTGATTTCGCACACTTAAATCTTATGCTTGCCTAGGGATGCTAATACACGAACTATTGTTACACAAACAGCTCATTAGTTCTTGATACTACACAAAATTTGACCTTCTGCAAATATAACTATACGGACAGCGTTTTTACTGGTGTTGAGTTTGGGGGGACTTCTCATCTACTTTTTATCATTCTGTATGATGGAATATTATCATCTTCCTAAGAGTTTATTGCATCTTCCAGATGAAGCCTGAATTTGTCAGCTGAGAATTTATTTCAGTTTCAGTAAAGAGATTCATTGTTTTGTTCCATTTAAAGACTTGAAAACAGGCATTTTGTGGTTTTTCTGTGAAGTCAGGATGGAATTTTTAATCAAAATGAGAGAAAGCTTTAATGACCCAGAGGTGTGGTTGACAGGGCATTAACCTGGGATACAGAAGGTTCAGAATGATGTTCCTAGTCTGCCCAGTTTTCACCAAGGAACAGAATTAACATTTCCCTTGACCCACATGAGAAATCTAATTGCTAGGCTATCGACCCAAAAACTGCACAAAGCCAAACCAAGGTGGTTCTTGGGGAAGGCATCTTGTAGTGATAGAGACATACATCTTTGTTGTTTTACAACTATAGCAGGGAGAAGAGGAAGAGATGAGGAAGTGGGAGGGGGAGAGGAGAGAGTCTCTCTAAAATTTCAAAACCTGATGTGAGATAGATGAAACAGAACACACCTTTTCTGCACAACCCTAACCTAAAGATGATGCAATGTTTTATGGAGATTAAAGTTCCTAGTCTTTTGAGTCTGGAAAGCAACATTTTTCAGTGAAAGGCATCAGTGCCTTGCTTATGTCCCTACTCATGAGGCCACTTGCAATTCCACCATGTACAGGTTAGGAAGCGTTTTGAGAACTTAGGATGAAAACACTGGAGCAAATAGCATACAAAACAACTAATTAGATAGATCTTAGCATCTTCCAAGAAGCACTCCAGCTGGATGTTGGGGAAGACTCTCCAATTGCAAAGCATGACACACCTCTGTTTCTAAGAGGCAGAACCAAAACCAGATGTAGACCAGAATGACACCAGCTGATACACCAGAAACCGCAGACAACTTCTACAGGGAGCACAGAGCCCAACTACCCACTCAGAAATTCACGCTAGAGGAACATCATCCTTTTTTGCCCTGCCAGATTTATCTGTCTGCCCTGGCAAAGCTTCGCTGCGGTGCTGTCCTACTGCAATTCATCTTTAAAATAAGATGAAAACCCATTATAACCATCCTAACCATAACAGATACTTCAGCTTGCAAACACTCTCTAGGCTGCAGTGGGCAATAAATCAGACATGTCACTTCATGCAACTCATCTCTGGAGTTGGTTGCTACATGACCATAATGTATAAAGAGACTTCTTCCTGGTGCCTGATTCCTTGTTGGCTCTTCTTTAAGCAAACACTCCTGTAAATTACAGTTGAATCTAAATTTAGCATTCAATCCTAATTATTTTCCGCTAATTTGTGATTTGAGTTTGGTTCTGACAGGCTGGTGCACTATGCCTTACTCATTTAAAAAATCTAATTCAGTTAACCCAACTCCAAATGTATGTATATGACGTCTCCACTACATTAACTCATCATCATCACATAAATCACTCTGAGAGCCAGCAAGAACTTCTGGTTTCTAAGCACATTTTCTCAAAAGAACAAAAAATCACTAACGGGCAAAAGAAGCTTCTGCAATGTCATGAAAGACCAGCAAAATGCTCTGAGACCATGCCCAAGCACAGCTGTAACATCCCAACCCTTCCACATCACTTGGAAGGATAAGAGACCATTTTCAATAAAGCCACAGAAAATGAAAGGTTATATATCTTTGACGTCCTACAGCTGGAGGGAAAGACAGCAGTTAAAAGTCCACTAATCTTTTACCATTTTCCTTTCATTAGTTTAAGTTCTGAATTTTGGATGACACTGAACCTAGAAAGAGGGGTTAATTGTTTAACCTTACAAAAATATAATTATGCCTCTTTTGGCACTGCCTGTTGGCTTGTTTCATATTTTTAGTTTCCCAAAGGATTCAAAGCTCAACACATTGCTGAACCCTTTAGTGAATACTGTACCTGTGGATTCACTAAATAAAAATCTGAGACTAGATGTCCAGATTTTAGACTTTAGATCTACCTGGTTTATGTCCTGTGGAAAAAAAACCTCCCACCACTTCTTTGACACAAAACTTGAAATCAGATGTGGTTTGGTTTGGTTTGTTTTTAAATCCAGTATTTCTAAACTGCAGATGTTCAATTCAACTCCTACCACATCACTTATTGCCCTAAGTTTGCTAGAAGAAGAATGGTTACGAAGACAGGAAAAGGAGACAAATAAACAACTTACATGACAAAAACCCTGTACCAGTCTATAGCAATTTTATGTCTAACCTCACCTTCAACAGGAGAGGGAAAGGCTTGTCCTTTCTGCTTACAGCAGATGCTAAGCTTATGTGACTAGTGTTATTTGCTGACAATCAGTGGCTTTGTGTGCATATTTTCATACATATATATGTATCTATATATGTATATTTATACACACGCAGAGCCAAGACAAAGAAGATTCTAATCTTCAACCTGGCCTTTCAACAGTCACCTCACAAGGAATGTCAGTGAGCTGCAGCTTTCATTCTCTGCCATTCTTCATACATGTGAAAACAGAAATACAAAGTGTGAACTACAACATCAAAGAAATCTGCTTGCGTCATCAACCACTTTGCATTCATTTTGCAGAAATGTGAATGCCTTAATAAATTAGGTTTTCTAAAGACCTAGGAAAAATTGCTCCAGGTTACTGGACCTCCTCTTATCTGTCTTGAAATCCTCCAGGTTTTCAGTCTTCCAACAGTTTTGTTTCTAGTATTAGCTCAAAATTAGATGCTGTCCTTCTTCAGCAACGATGAGCCAATCCTCATGTAGCACAAGCTTTGTCCACTGTTGAGCTTCGCCTTACAGAGATTATGATAATGTGTTTTTGGAAGTCCAACATGGAAACTATTTATGACCAAATCCAGTGCCTACTAAGGTCATCAGAAAGGTCATTGACTTCAGCGTGGCTTTGCTCAGGTCTTTATTTCCCCCTCGCTGCATTATACTCATTTGTTTTCTCAAAT